>NW_025889281.1:0-29287 GCF_002878395.1 Capsicum annuum
AATCTAGTTTTTAATCTAGTCTAAAAGCCTCTAACTGTCTGAAGTAGGGAGTGGAGGGAATATGTCTCCAAATAACTCTTGACTACTGAAAGCCAAACTAAAATACAAAAGTAATAAAGTAGTAATCATGTCCTCGAAGAATGAGGACTCACTGCTAACTCTGACTACTAAAATATGCAATGCTACTATTGCTCTAGAACTCGTTCCACTAAATCTATGGTGTAACATAAGAGAAAGCACCATCGCGCAAATGCGTCAGTACGTCTGAATGTACCGAGTATACGTGTGAGATAGGTTAAATTCATGCGGTTCATATACATGAACAATACTAATATGAATAACTAGTATGAGCATGAGAGTGCATACATGAATACATAGTAACTGTGATCGTGAAAACATAATAACTGAATCTATACAATGATAATGTAGTTTACTGATATCTAACATGACTGATACTGGGGTTCTGATATGACTGATAACATGAGTGACTGTTTCTGATAGTCCTGAGTCTGATGGAAATATCTGAGTTCCTTATTCTAATTGAGTTGACTATTTTTGACAGTCCTAAAAATCTAAAGAACTATCTGAGTTTCTTTACTGAGACTAATACTAAAACTGTGGGAGGTAGTTATTTAACCGACATGCCCCATATATGCCAATATAGCTAAACTAAGGTCCAATATCTGCCTTGACTGGAAGGGTGTCAATACCGCGCCACTGATAAAGACAGGCTATAAGAACACTCTACTGGCAGGTACTCAAAATGAGAATGGTGGGAACCCTCTATTGGCAGGTTAGGCTACCTTATCTACCCTCAACTAGCAGGTATGATCTCTCAACCTATGCTGGCTACATAGTTGTATAATGCAAGGATTTCTTCTAGGAATCACACCCTCTATTGGTAGGCGAGTTCCCATCCTTGGGTTTACTCGGTGCTAACTTCTACTCCTAACTGTAGAGACTGAACATGATTTACTGACTGGATATGGGCTAAGTTTACTAAATTCCATTTACAGAAGAAATACTACTAATATCTGATAACTATCTGAGATCATGAGGTTTCCTGAGTCACACGACTGAGTAAAGTCTATGAAACGTGGCTTGATTAAGAATATTGTGAAACATGACATGGCTTTAGGCAAACAACTATATTTTTTTGGTACAAGTAACACTAAGACTCGATGGAAGGAAACTGACACAACATGACTTACTTAATGATAAGAAAAGAGTTCACAATTCAGAATGTCATAAGTAAGGAATTTCATACTTCACATGGTTATCATATTCTTTTTCATGGAAGGGAATACATTTAACTTGAAACTACTTGCATGGTTTCAATATCATGAGCATTTCATAGCATAACAACCAATACATAACTAAACATGAAAATCATGTTGAATCATAAGGGATAACATGGACTTGTAATTTGGGAATTATTGAGTCATGAAAACATGGTTATACTATTCTAAGAATTTTATCAAACATCTTTCATGCACTCTTTAGGGCATGGGTGTGTTAATCAAAATAAAAATGTAACACCCCTAAATTCAGGGGTTTAACCAACAAGCTCACATAATTCATGAAGATGCATCAAGATCACGTGTTGTAAATCAATTAATAATCATAAATCATGAACATGATCACATCACAATTATACAACCACAATATAATATTTAAAATATGGTTTTTGGACTCCATGGATGAAAGGAATCCGTGAATGAACACTACACATACCTTAGTGATTGAGTATTGAAACAAAATTGACCTTTATTAAATGTTCTTGGATTGGGAGTCTTAGTTCTTGAATATCTTCTGGAGGGTGTGATGGGGTCTTGAAGTTAATTGAGAAGAAACCCTAAGTTTGTTCTTGGAAACAAAGAGGGTTAAGAGCTTTTAAAACTTAATTCCAATAACTAAATACATGTTTTTGGTGTTTTATGTCATGGGGTAAGGTTTAGGGTGAGGGAAAAGCACTAAAATACCCCTATGAAATTACTTTCCAGTTGCTGTTATTATCAGATACGCTAATAAGCCATCAAATCTATGATACCCATCAGCCCAGGTCATCACCTAGGAGCTGGAATTTTTGACATTTTGCCTAAGTCTGCCGACATTGCTGATAAGTCATTAGAAATGTTATAGGTTATTATAAATGTCATCATAATTGTGATAAGTCATCAAAAATGTCATCATTCAGTTTTCAAGCTGACATGCTCTAGTAAAATGGGCATAACTTTGTGCTCCGATATCGGATTTAGGAGATATTGGTATCGTTGGAAAGTTAATTCAATTATATATCTTGTGGTGGGTCATGAGATCATAATTTCATAGTATAAAAAGAGATATTCTTATTTGTAGTGGACTATAGAAATATCCTTCCCAAGAATTCAATCGGTAAGGAATGTTTTAAGTCGTCTAATGGCTAGGACGTATTTGAGACCTTAATACATATCAACCTTGATCATAAAACTACCAAATCAATAGTATTTATTTCTCATGATCTTGAAAAATGGTTTCAATATTAGTTAGGAATCTTGGGGTATTATAATATCTCCTCCTTGGGAACATTCATCCTTGAATGTCGCTTGTTAGGCTAAGAGTATTGATCGGCTGAGCTTACTTGAGAGACGATAGCATCTAAAAAATGACTATGCAACTGGAACTACTGATATTCTAAGTTCTTATTCTGAACATGCATATCTGATGCATGGATACTTGACTGAGTTGCTCTCATGCACGCATGAATGAATACAATGATGAACTAAAATTTTCTATTGAACATACATATCTAATGCATGAATATTTGAATGATCTAACTCTTGAAATCATGACTAGTTATGAAATGGTACTAGATACCAAATTTATAATGGGAACATGAGCATGAGGCTGAAAACCAAGTTTGTAATGAATACTGATCATGAAACTGAATAAGCTTAAGAAGAACTGTTACCTTGAGCTTGATCTGAATTGGTGGAGAAGAGGTAAGGATACTTGGTATGTATATCTACTTCTTCTTACCAACTATATCCCTTAATATATTGGTTTTGCCAAAGAACTTTGACTAAAGGGACTTATTTGATCCTTAGTCTACGAGTCTGATAGTGTAGAATTTCGATCGGAGTTTCCTCATAGGAAAGACTTTTCTGAACATCAATGCTCTGAATAGGGACTATGACTGATGGTTCGCCTATGAACTTCTTTAGCAAGGAGACATGAAAGACTAGATGAACTAAGGGTAGATCTGAAGGCAACTAGAGCTCATAAGCTACCTTGCTGAAATGATTGAGAATCTTGTAGGGACCAATATATCGGGGACTGAGCTTTCCTTTCTTCCCGAATCTCTTCACTCCCTTCATGGGGTTGATCTTTAGATAGATGTAGTTGCTAATCTCGAACTTAATATCCTTTCTTCGTACATCTATATAAGACTTCTGTCGGCTCTAAGTATCCCGAAGTCTTTCTCTGTTCAATTGGACTTTCTCTATGACATCGAAAGCTAAGTCAGGCCTTATGACTGTGGCCTCATTAATTTCAAACCAACCAACTAGAGATCTGCATCTCATACCATAGAGATCTTCAAATAGAGCCATCTAAATAATGGAATGATAGCTATTATTGTATCCAAATTCAATCAACGGCAAGTGGTCATCCCAACTACCCTTGAAATCAATTGCACACGTCTTTAGTATATCTTCTAGAGTCTGTATGGTCCTTTCTACTTGACCATCTGTCTAAGAGTGAAAGGGTTTACTGAGATGAACTTGGGTACCTTTTGGAATGCTTTCCAAAAGTGGGTGGTGAACTGGGTACCTCTATCTAAGATGATAAATAATGAAAAACCGTGTAAACTAACTAACTCCCTGATGTAGAGTTTGGCATAATCCTCGGCTGAATAAGAGGTATGGACTGGGAGAAAATGAGCACACTTGGTTATTCTGTCTATAATAACCCAAACTGAATCATGCTGATGATGAGTTTGAGAAAAACCCATCACGAAGTCCATGTTCACTTCTTCCCACTTCCAGGTAGGAATGGTGAACTCCTACATGGAACCACTAGGCTTCTGATGCTCTATCTTAACCTGCTGACATGTAGATCACTTATCCATAAACTCTTCAACATCCCTCTTCATCCCACTCCACTAATAGATCTCCATCAAGTCGTGGTACATCTTTGTGGCCCCTGGATGAATAGAGTATAGTGCACCATGCATTTTAGAAAGAATTCACTATCTCAATTCATCTACACCTGGAACACAAAGACGATTCTGGAAACGAAGAACACCATCTCCTCTTTGGGAGAAAACCTCTAATTTTTGATCTCTGACTGACTCTTTTAGCTTGACAAGGCTAGGATCCCTGTCGTGCTTTTCTTTCACCTAGGAAAATAGAGATGATTCTGAGCTACTCTGAACATATATACCACTCTCTGAAGAATTGACTAAGCAAACGCCTAGTTTGGAAAGATGGTCAAATTCCTAAACTAACTGCTTCTTACTGTCCTCAATATGAAAAACACTACCCATAGACAGTCTACTAAGAGTGTCGGCCATAATGTTGGCCTTTCCTAGATGGTAAAGGACACTCATGTCATAATCTTTCAAGACCTCTAACCACCTTCTATGGTAAAGATTGATATCTTTCTGGGAAAAGACATACTGGAGACTCTTATGGTCTGTGAAGACATCTACATGAACTCCGTAGAGATAATGCCTTAAAATCTTCACGGCAAATACTACGACTGCTATCTCAAGATCATAAGTAGGATAATTCTTCTCATGGGGATTTAACTGTCTGGAAGCGTATGCTATGACCTTACCATGCTTCATGAGGACACAACCTAAACCCACTCTAGATGCATCACAATACAACACAAACCCATCTAAAATATCTGGAAGAGCTACAACTGGAGCTTAGGTAAGTCGAGTCTTCACCTCCTAAAAAATCTTCTCACAAGGATCTGACCACTAAAATTTGACCTTCTTCTGAGTTAATCTGGACATAGGAGATGCAATAGAATAAAATCCCTCAACAAAACATCTATAATAGCCAACTAACCCTAAGAAACTCCTGACATCAGATGGAGAGACTGGGCGAGGCTATATGGCCAAGGAATGCTATAGACCTTAGCCAAAACTCATACTATATTTGGCAAATAGCTAGTGATCTCTGAGGGTCTGAAGTACTGTTCTGAGATGGTCTGCATAATCTCGCTCTGTGCTGGAATAAACCAGAATATCATCAATAAAAACTGTGATAAACATATCCAAGTACTGCTTGAACACATAGTTCATCAAGTCCATGAAAGCTACAGGGACATTACTAAGAATTCAAAGTGACCATACCGAGTATGAAAGGCTATCTTCGGAATGCTGACTCAGAACTGATGGTAGCCTGATCTGATGTATATCTTAAAAAAATAACTTGCATCCTGAAGTTGGTCAAACAGGTCATCAATCCTGAGAAGGGGATACCTATTCTTGATCATAACTTTATTGATCTGACAGTAATCAATGCACATCCTGAGAGAATCATCTTTCTTGCACACGAATAAGACTAGTGCACCCCATGGAGAAATGCTGGGTTGGATGAATTTCAACTATTTTTTTAGTTCTTTAAGTTCTACAGGTGCCATTCTGTATGGTGGAATAGAAATAGGTTGAGTGTCTGGAAGAAGATCAATATCGAAGTCTATTTCCCTTTGAAGAAGAATGCTTGGAAGATCTTCGAGAAATGTATCTAAACACTCATTAACCAATGGGACTGATTTAAATCTGGGAGATTCAGAACTAGAGTCCTTGACATGCATGAGATGATAAACACACCCCTTGTATATCATTTTCCTTGCCCGAACGTAGGAAACAAGCTAACCCCTGAAATATTAAGTACTACCCCGCCACTCTAAGATAGGTTCATTTGGACACTGGAACTAAACTATTTTTTTTGCAGTCGACTACGGCATAGAAGGAATGAAGCCAATCCTTGCCGCGAATAACATCAAAATCAGTCATCTCTAATTCGACTAAGTCCACTGAGGTGATCTTCTGAAATATCATTACCGGACAGTTCCTATATACCCGCCGGGCTATGATCATTTTACCCCCTGAGGTAGAGACTGAAAATGGATCTGCTAAATTTCAGGACTGATTCCAAAATCGCTTGATATAAAAGGAGTAACAAAAGACAAGGATGCACCTAGATCTAGTAAAGCATAAACATGGACATAGAAAATCTATAATGTACCAATAATGACATCAGGAGAATTTTCTGGATCCTGTCGGGTCTAAAGAGCATATAGTCTATTTGGGCGTTGCCCACTAGTAGCGCTGAAAGTGGCACCCTGATGATTAGGGTGATCGTACTATGCTATGGAACGATTTTGCTGACCCTGAGGACCTAACTATGGACAATCTCTAACCCTGTGGCCTGGCTTGCAACATCCAAAACAAGTATCACTGCCAGCCCTATAAGTACCCTGATGGTTATTGCCATAAGTCTGGCAACGAGGATAGGTACGCGCACTGCTAACACTTTCTTAAGGTTTAGAGCCTGGTGCTCTATCTCTGTTTTCATCTCTAAATTTCGACACTGGATCACTGGTGGAGGAAGGTGCTGGGACTACTACCTTAGGATGAAATTGAGAATAGTTTCCTCCTTCTAATTTAGGCTAAGAAAATCTAAAACTACCTGACCTTGCTCTCTTGTTCTACCTCTCCCTATTCCTAATCTTCTTTTCCTCAATTTGTTAAGCATGAGTCATAATCCTAGCTAAAGTCATAGCACTGTTCAGCATCACAGTTCTACACTCATTTACTACGCTATAATTCACCCCTGACACGAACTTGCTCATCTTAACTCTACTGTCCGCAATCACATGAGGTGCATATCTGGCTAATTGAGTAAATCTAAGAGAGTACTCTTTAACCATCATATTTCCCCTCCTGAGGTTGATGAACTTTAGAACTTTCACCCCCCTCATCTCTTGGGGAAAGAATCTATCTAAGAAAGCCGTGACAAATTCCTCCCACTCTAAAGGACCTGCGTTCTCTAACCTCTCAGACTTCTACTATTTGTACCAAGTGTGAGCAACATCCTGTAACTAGTATGCAGCTAACTCAACACTATGAATAGAAGTAAATCTCATGATATCTATGACCTTCTGTACTTGGTCAATTAATTCTTGAGGGTCTTCATCAGACTTATACCTGAAGAAAGATGGAGGGTTGATTCAGGTGAAGTATCGAATCCTAGCTGCAGCTGAGTTGGCTACTGGGTTGGCCAGAACAACTGCTGTCCATTCTTTTTGGGCTGCAACAGTCCGAGAAAGTGTGGTGAATGCGGCTCTAAAGTCCAAATGACAAACATGTTCGCCCAAAGGATCTTCGGTCTGAAGAGCTGGCTGGTTTCTTCTCTTTGGATGCATGTTCTAAAATAAAGAGAAGAACGGATTAGACTAAAAGTTTAACTTGAGATTATGCTCTCCTGCACGACATGAATACTGAAAGAAGGGAAACTTTTTCCTAAAACATCTTATAGCCTCCTGTACATAAATGTGTCGCGCAACACACCCATGTGCAAGACTCTACTAGATACAACTTTTAGACTTCCTAGGACACTATTGAACCTGGCTCTAATACCAAGTTTGTAATGCCCCAATTATCTGAATCAAAATACTACACGGTGCTCATGACCCCAAAAGACCACAAGCTACCCCATGATGATATCTGTACACTGCATAGTATAACATAAAAATATGAAAATATGTACTGAAAGGCCATAAGGTTCAATATTAAACATAATCTAAATATTAACAATGTCTAAATAAAGTGGTATCACAATATAAAAAAAAAACTAAAATACTGAAGTCTAAATCTAGTCTAAAAGCCTCTAACTATCTGAAGTAGGGAGTGAAAGGAAGTTGTCTCCAACAAACTCCCGACTAGTGAAAGCCAAACTGAAATACTGAAGTAAAAAAGTAGTAATGTCCTTGGATAATGAGGACTCACTGCTAACTTTGACTACTGAAATCTTTAATGCTACTATTTCTCTAAAACTCATGCCTCTGAACCTATGGTGTAACATGAGAGAAAGAACCATAGCGCAAATGCATTAGTATGTCTGAATGTACTGAGTATACAAGTGAGGTAGGTTGAATGGATGGGGTTCATATATATAAGCAATACTAATATAAATAGCTAGTATAAGCGTGAGAGTGCATACATGAATACATAGTAACTATGATAGTGAAAACATGATAACTGAATCTGTACATTGATAACATGGTTTACTGATATCTAGCATGACTGATACTGGGGTTCTGATAAGACTAATAACATCAGTGACTGTTTCTGATAGTCCTAAGTCTGATGGAACTATCTGAGTGCCTTACTATAACTAAGTTGACTATATCTGACAGTTTGTGAAAATCTGAAGAACTATCTAAGTTCCTTTACTGAGACTGATACTGAAACTGTGGGATGTAGTTGTTTAACCGAATACCCCATATGTGTCAATATATCTAAACTAGGGTCCAATCTCTGCCCTGACTTGAAGGGTGTCAATACCATTCCACTGATAATGACAAGCTATGAGAACCCTCTACTGGCAGGTACTCAAAATGATAATGGTAGGAACCCTCTACTGGCAGGTTAGTCTACCTCATCTACCCTCAACTAGGATGTATGATGTCTCAACATACGCTGGCTATGTAGTTCTGGAATACAAAGATTGCTTCTAGGAATCACACCCTCTACTAGCAGGTGATTTTCCATCCTTGGGTTTACTCGGTGCTAACTTCTACTCCCAACTGAAGAGACTGAACATGATTTACTGACTGTACATGGACTGAGTTTACTGAATTCTATTGACTGATCGAATACTACTGATATCTGATAACTGACTGAGATCATGAGTTTTCCTAAGTCACATGACTGATTGAAGTCGATAAAACGTGTCCTGATTAAGGATATCATGAAATATGACATGGCTATAGGCAAACAACTATATTTTTCAGGTATAAGTACCCCCAGGACTCGATGGAAGGAAACTGACACAACATGACTTACTTGGTCATAAGAACAGAGTTCACAATTCATAATGTCATATGTAAGGAATTTCATACTTCACATGGTTATCATATTCTTGTTCATGTAAGGGAATATATTTAACTTGAAACTACTTTCATGGTTTTAATATCATGATAATTTCATAGCACAATAACTAATACACAACTATAGCATGAAAATCATGTTGAGTCATAAGGGATATCATGGACTTGTAATTTGGGAATGATTGAGTCATGAAAACGTGGTTTATACTATTCTAAGCATTTTATCAAACACCTTGCATGCACTCTTTAGGGCATAGGTGTGTTCATCAAATTAACTAACACCCCCAAATTCATGGGTTTCAACCAACAAGCACACACACTTCATGAAGATACATCAGATCACATGTTGTAACTCTATTAACAACCATAAATCATGAACATGATTATATCACAATCACACAACCACAATATAATATTTAAAATATGGTTCTTGGACTCAACGGATGAAAGGAATTCGTGGATGAACACTAGAATACCTTAATGATTGAATCTTGAAAGAAAATTGACCTTTCTTGAATGTTTTTGGTTTAGGAGTCTTAATTCTTGAATAACTTGTGGGGGGTGTGATGGGGTCTTGAAGTTAATCGAGAAGAAACCCTAAGTTTGTTCTTGGGAATAAAGAGGGTTAAGAGCTTTTGAAACTTAATTCCAATAGCTAAGTATGTGTTTTGGTGTTTTATGTCATGGGGTAAGGTTCAGGGTGAGGGAAAAAGACCAAAATACCCGATGAAATTACCTCCCAGTTGCTGAAATTGTCAGCTGACGACATGGGCTGATAAGCCGTCAGATCTGTGATAGCCCATCAGCCCAGGTCGTCACCTAGGAGCTGGAATTTTTGACTTTCTGCCTAAGTCTGATGACATTGCTGATAAGTCGTTAGAAATGTGTTAGGTTATCAGAAATGTCGTCAGAATTGTGATAATTTGTCAGCAATGCCGTCACTCATTTTTCAGGATGACATGCTGTAGTAAAATGGGCATAACCTTTTGCTCCAATATAAAATTTAGGCGAATTCAATTATCTATATGTTGGGGGGTCATAAGCTCAAAATTTCATAGTATTAAGAGAGATATGCATGTTTGATGTTGACTCTAGCAATATCCTTCCCAAGAATTTAATTGGTAAGGAATGTTTTTAGCTGTCCAATAGCTAGGATGTATTTGAGAACTTAATACACATCAACCTGGATTATAAAACTACCAAATCACTAGAATTTATTTCTCATGAGCTTGAAAAATGATTCCACTATTGGTTGGGAATCTCGGGGTATTACAAAAAATTACCCATCAAACATGTCAAGGACAAATTCCAACGCAAACACATGGTAAACATAATTTGAAGTCAAATTTGATAATAGCCTATTTAAGATAATTCATAATAACATGTATAAATCATAACTTTAAAGTTGAAAATGGATTCTTGGACTACATGGGTGAAAAGGGCCCATGGATGAACATCACACATACCTTAGACCTTAAATTTTGAAAGCGAACCACAAATCTTTAAGCTTCCTTGAAGGTTCTTAGATCTTGGAACATGATTTCTTGGATTCCTTGTAGAGAAAGGAATTGATTTTGATGAACTTGGGAATGATTAGCGTTTGTTCTTGAGAGGAAATTGGAGAATTCGGTAAAATAATGCCCTAACTGAAGCTTTAGGTCGTGTTTATACGAATTGGGTCGAGTTGGGAAAAGAACAAATTGTACCTCCGTTATTTAAACCAAAAATTTGTAACTAGAATACCAATTAAAGGCTCATAAAGATGCAGTCTTATTGCGGTGGCTTACTTGTTCTGACGAAAATGATCATAACTTTTTGCTCAGGTGTTGGATTAAGGTATAATTGGTATGTTGGAAAGTTAATTCAATTATCTACAATTTGGTTTGTCTTGAGCTAAAAAATTCCACCTATATAAATAGTTATAAACGTTCAAAATTGGCCCTTGTAGAATCGAATACTAAACTTTAGACAAATCAAAGGCTCTTAGCTCAACATTGTTCTAAGTGATTTCTACGAACATTCTTCACCTCATAAGCACTTCACACACTGGGATAAAGATCATGACACATGCCTTCAAATTATAAATCAAGAACTGGACAAAAAACATTCATCGCAACGCGATGTAGGTGCCAAAGAGAATGTCACCACTATGCGGCCCTATCGTGGTAAATTTCCATACTCGTGATCCAAACATGACCCAAACCATGTTAAAAAATTTGAAAATCCCCCGGGACATACTTCTTACATCCCTAAATATGACTTAACTAAAAAACTAACATCTTGGTGTGAGGAAGACGAAAATAAAAATCCTCGAAAATTAGGATTCTTCAAAATGACTAATTCCCCAACACTTGGTGAAAATTTCAAGCCTTAAGCCCCTTAAGCATGTAACTAAGAGTTGAATCGAGCTAGGATTAGTATGAGATATTACAATATCTCCCCCTTCGGAACATTCATCCTCAAATGAGACTGGTTAACTAAAAGTACTATACTGAGGTAACTGAGATCATGTACTGAACATGTATGACTTGGAACATGACTGCATACCTAATTCATATACATGATACATGATACATGAACTGAATATCATAAACTAAACTGATTTCTTGAATACATGCAATACATAAGTTTGGTTATAAAGATGAAATAGA
Source organism: Capsicum annuum (assembly GCF_002878395.1). Classification (NCBI taxonomy): domain Eukaryota; kingdom Viridiplantae; phylum Streptophyta; class Magnoliopsida; order Solanales; family Solanaceae; genus Capsicum; species Capsicum annuum. The sequence continues at coordinate 11,760 of NW_025889281.1, forward strand.
AATGAGAGAGTCAACTTATGAGTGACCTAACCTCCAACTGGATCTGGTTTCTAAAGAAAAGTTGAGAGGTCTAGGACATGAATACTTAGGGTATTCTAATACATCTCCCCCTTGGGATACTTTATCTTCTGAATGACACTGACTTTGCTGAAATACTAAGGAAAGACTAAGATGATACATGGGACACTTAAAAACTGAATAATGACTGAATATCTAAATCTAAAACATGATTCATGGATTGAACTTGATTCACAATTTACATGGATGTGAACAAACTAGCTCTTGGAATGGCCATATTCATGAAACTTCAGATAGTAAGACTAGATCGGAAGATGGAAATCCATAGGAACTTGTCCGTCTGACTAAAAACTGAATTGTTGGCTAAAGGACTGAATTATAATGAAAGCTTCTACTCAACTATGCATTCCAGTTCAAAACTGCACTTCACCTGAGGCTGCTTAAAATATTCACATGGGCACTAATAACTCTATCTACTAAGCCTGAACTGAACTAAATTCTCTAACTATGTTCAAGAAAACTCAAATCTACAAAGTGCACTTATAACAGTGTAATACTAGCCTGAGTCATGAATTCAACACACCCTGTACTTTCACAACTTCTCATCTCATAAATAATTCCTATTACCACTTCAAAATATACATTCAACCTCTTACTCTAGATTTACTAGTGCACAATCCAGTCGTCACTTGTACAACAACATGATATTCAAGCCTATAATTATACCCACATCGAAACTTCTAGGAAAAAACCCACTTAGATTACCTAACACCTTTATTAATAACAACTTGCATGACTATTCTTAAGAAGATCACACATAAAATTTCAACTATCCATGACATATATCATAAACTTTACCTTAATATTTTTTCAAACCTATAGCTTCATGTAAAACCAGTCTGAGACAATCTTTCCTTAACATGAAATATCTACTTCCTCACATCTAAACAATTACACATTATCACCATCATTTCATAAAGGAAGTTCACTAATGGCTAGGACATAAGGACTTGCAACATGAACGAATATTGTGTAAAACTTTGACACTTTAACTGAAGCTTTAGGAAGAGAGTATCAATGAAATAAATTTATCAAAGAGGTTTAAACTGAGGGCATACATGACATAAATCTGAATTTCGCTGATCATTAATAGAGTAGCATGAGTCTAGAACTGAACTTACTGTAAAGCATGAGTACCAGAGTTATGAGATGTATGAATTATGTTTGGAGATCATAAATTCTTGGAACATGATTCGTACTACTGAGTGAACTGGAACTGCACATACTAGAAACTGGAAGAGTATTTGATTTTCTATAAGGTGCATAAATCTGAGCTATAATCATAGGGCTGACATGTAAAGAATGAGTAAATATCGTGATAACTAAAAGACAAATACTAAATAAGCATTGGTCGGATATCTTCCTCCCTAGTATTGTTCTACAACACACTGGCTCACTACTAGAATGTTAGAGCCTGACTTGGTTGCTGGTCCAATCATCTCCCCCTTAGCTTCAATCCGTCCTCCTAAGTTAGTGGTACAATAATAAATATAAAGGATAAACTCATCCTAAAAGACTATTAGACCCACTCCTAGTACTTCATTCTGATATACAATTCCTTGTTTTCTATAGCCTCAACAATCATCACACGATAACTAAAAACCTGACTAACTTAGAATTTTTAGGAGTATCACGATACTATGAGTTCACACCATCTAGAGCTTCAATTCTACTTTCTATTAGATCAATTTTCAAAAATTAAAACTTAGATTCTAACAGTTAACATGGATATCTCCAAACCCTTAATGACCGATACTAACCTCTACCATAGCCTACTAATATCACATCTCTAAACTTATCTTTCTCCATGAACCATGAGAATTACCATTACATCTGGACATACGACAACATCCTATAGCCCATAAATTAGATGGTAAGAACGTCAATTACTACATTACTAGCCCTATTCAAACTTAGCACTTAAGGGTACTACATAAGCACACCCACTATTAAAACTTAGAAATAATACAATCCCATAACACCTTGGGTACACCTCTAGATCAACACACATAATCATACTTAATTTTGAATTAACAACTTAAATTCTTGCATGCACTGCTTCAAGCCTACTGATTCACCTTTATACAACTAGCCCCATGAATACATAAACTACCAAATTTAGATAACAATATCCCCACTTCACTACTACTAAACTTCTAGGTTCATACTTCTAAATATAGGTTATAGGTATCACAGGATTCTGAAAAGGGATATGAAAACTCATTTGAACCCTAAGAACTGAGGTACTACCTACCCTTCATTCTATGATCGATTCATTGGGAAACTGAAATTGAATGACTGTATTTCTAATATCAACTGAAGTGATTTTTTAGGATACTATAATTGGGAAATTTCTGTACACCTATCTATTTGTGATAGATTTACCCACTGTAGTAGACATTGAGTGTAACAGAAGGAAAAATTAGTTAGAAAGAAAGTTTAAATAGAGCATCATGCTCTTTTGTATGACATGAATACTGAAAGATGGGAAACTTTTCTTAAAACGTAAGTGTGGTGCGCTTCACACCCATGCATAAGACTCTACTCAACGCAGCTATTTAGACTTCCTAGAACAATATAAAACCTTAGGCTCTGATACCAAGTTTTTTCATAAGTTGAGGCTACCCACTAGTCATGACAACGGTGCTTACGGTCACAAATGACCACAAGTTAACCCATGAGTTGGTACCTGTTGTGAGCACTGAGTAAAACGGATAGTAAAAGACATATGTGGAAAACAAAAAATAGTACCATATGGTTTTAAATACTGAAATACAATTGAATCATAAATCTGAAAGTCTAAAGACATACTGAAAACACTGATAAGCAACTGATAATCTGACTAACTATCTGAATGTCTGAAAATTCTCTAACTGACTGACTATGGAGTTGATGGGACAAACCCCCAACTAACTCCAACTAACTAAAATAGAGAAATACTGAAATAACTAAATGAAAATAAACTTGTCCTCGAAAGATAAGGACTCACCACTGCTGCTACTGCTGTAATGCTGAACTATCTAAGCACAGTAGGAAAACTAAGCGTCTGAACCTATAATATAAGACATCACAACACGAAGAAAGTATGTGGTCAGTACTTTTAATATACTAGAATATGGATAAGGTCAGGCTGAAATGCATAATTTTATGTGCATGAAATACTGATTGACTGAGTAGTATGAGATAATGTCTGATCGAATAATTTGACACAACAGATGAATAATATGTGTGAAAGATATAAAATCTAAAAATGCATAACTAAGCATATAACATAATACTGAAGCAGTCTATAAACTAAAATACTGAAATCTAATAACTGAGTAAATGATAATATATATGCCATGGTCAAGCAATCTAAATAGAATTCTATACTAAGTACTGAACTTTTACTATGGGGGTTATCATCTAACCAACATGCCCTATTCTAAGATGATTGGTGTCCAACCAGTGACCCAGTTGGAAGGGTGTCTATACAATGCTACGGGTATTAATAATGGTTGTATGGATCCACTAATCTAATAAAGAACCAGGGTATTAAGCTCAAACTAACGGGTGATCCCTGGGCAAAGTCAATCCTAAACTAACGGGTGACTCCAGTAAGGTAGTGAAGCCTAAACTGACGGTTGACTCCCCATAACATACGTTGGCTATGTAGATCTAGAATATAAGGACTGATACTAATAGATTTACCTAACTGATGGGGAAACCATCATCCTAAATTTAATCGGTGCTAAATCCTTCTCCCAACTAAAAGACACTGATTACTAAACTGAACTGAACTTATCTAAGACAACAACTAAGCAATGATACTAACTGAATGACAAGGCCTATGTTTTATCTGAAACCATTCTAAAGATTCCAAAATAAAGGCATGTAAAGGCTTTAAAACCATAATAGGTAAATCATTCTACAAAATCATTCTCTTTGGTATTTCATCAAACACTTGAAGTTCATAGACTTGAGCATGGGAATAGTTAAAACATGTGCTACTAACGTAATTGCAATAATAAAATCATGATTTAAGGACGCAACATGCAAAAATCGCCCATCAAATATGTCAAGGACAAATTCCAACGCAAACACATGGTAAACATAATTTGAAATCAAAGTTGATAATAGCCTCATTAAGATAATTCATAATAACATGTAAAAATCATAACTTTAAACTTAAAAACGGATTCTTGGACTTCATGGGTGAAAAGAGCCCTTGGATGAACATCACACATACCTTAGACCTTAAATCTTGAAAGCAAAACACAATTCTTTAAGCTTCGTTGAAGGTTCTTAGATCTTGGAACTTAATTTCTTGGTTTTCTTAGAGAGAAAGGAATTGACTTTAATGAACTTGGGAATAATTAGCATTTGTTCTTGAGAGGAAATTGGAGAATCGGTCAAATAATGCCCTAACTAAAGCTTTAGGTCGTGTTTTTACAATTTGGGTAGAGGTGGGAAAAGAACAAATTGCCACTCCATCATTTAAACCAAAAATTCATAACTAGAATGTTGATTAAAGGCTCATAAAGATGCAGTCATATCGCAGTGGATTACTTGTTCTGGTGAAAATGATCATAACTTTTCGGTCGGGTATCAGATTAAGGCACAATTTGTATCTTGGAAAGATAATTCAATTATCTACAATTTGGTTTGTCTTGAGTTGAAAAATTCCACCTATATAAATAGTTATAGACGTTCAAAGTTGACCCTTGTAGAATCGAATACTGAACTTTAGACAAATCAAAGGCTCTTAGCTCAACTTTTTTCTAAGTGATTCCTATGAACATTATTCACCTCATAAGCACTTCACACACTAGGATAAATATCATGACACATACCTTGAAATTATAAATCAATAACTGGACAAAAAACCTTTACCGTGATGCGATGTATGTGCCAAAGAGAATGTCACTGCTATGCAGACCTATCATGGTGACTTGCAATATTCTTGATCCAAACATGACCCAAACCATATTTGAAAATATAAAACTCCCCCGAGACATACTTCTTACATCCCTGAACATGAATTAACTCAAAAACTAACATCTTGGGGTCAGGAAGATGAAAATGAAAATCCTCGAAGTTTAGGGGTCTTCAAAATGACTAATTCCATAACACTTCATGAAAATTTCAAGCCTTAAGCCCCTTAAGCATGTAACTAAGAGTTGAATCGAGCAAGTATTAGTATGAGGTATTACAATATCTCCCCCTTGAGAACATTCATCCTCAAATAAGACTAGTTAACTAAGAGTACTATACTGAGGTAACTGAGATCATGTACTGAACATGCATGACTTAGAACATGACTGCATAATTTATTCTGATACATGATACATGATACATGAACTGAATATCATGAACTAAATTGATTTTTTTAATATATGCAATGACATAAGACATATTATAATGATGAGATAGAAATGAGAGAGATAACTTATAAGTGACCATTACCTCAAACTAGATCTGGTTTCGTAAAGAAAAGTTGAGAGGTCTAGGACATGAATACTTAAGATATTCCTATACGTCTCCCCCTTGGGATACTTTATCCTTCAAATAATACTGACTTGGCTGAAATACTAAGGAAAGATTAAGATAATACATGGGACACATAAAAATTAAATCATGACTGAATATCTAAATTTGAAACATAATACATGGACTGAACTTGATTTACAATTCACATGGATAAGAACAAACTATATCTTGGAATGGCCATATTCATGAAACTTCAAATAGTAAGACTAGATCGAAAGATGGAAAACCATAGGAACTTGTCCTTCTAACTACTAACTGAACTATTGGCTAAAGGACTAAATTATACTTTAAGCTTATACACAACTATGCATTCCTATTCAAAACTGCACTTCACTTGAGGTTGCTTAAAATATTCACATAGGCATTGATAACTCTATCTATTGAAGTCTAAACTGAACTAAATTATCTCACTATGTTCAAGCAAACTCAAATCTTCAAAGTGCACATATAACACTGTAATACTAGCTTGAGCATTAAATTCAACATACCCTGCACCTTTCACAACTTCTCATCTCATGAATAATTCCTATTGCCACTTCAAAAACTACATTCAACCTCTTACTCTAGATTTACCAGTGCACAATACAGCCGTCACTTGTATAACAACATGATGTTCAAGCCTATTATCATACCCACAACGGAACTTCTAGGCAAAAAACCCACCTAGATTCCCTAACACCTTTATCAATAACAACTTCTATGCATATTCTTAAGAAGATCACACATAAAATTTCAACTAACTACAACATATATCAAAAACTTGGCCTTAATCTTTCTTCAAACATATAGCCTCGTGTAAAACCATTTTGAGACAATCTTTTCGTAACATGAAACATCTACTCCCTCACATCTAAACAATTACACATCATCACCACCATTTCATAAAGGGAGGTCACTAAAGGTTAGGATGAGGACCTAAAACATCAAAGAATATTGTGCTTAACTTTGACACTTTAACCGAGGCCTAAGGAAGAGAGTATCAATGGCATAAATTTATCTAAGAAGTTTAAACTGAGGGCATACATGACACAAATCTGAATTTCACTGATCATTAAAAGTGTAGCATGAGTACTAGAACTGAACATACTGTAAAGCATGAGTACCTAAGTGATAAGCTGCATGACCTGAGTTTGGGGATCATCAATTCTTGGAACATGATTCATACTATTGAGTGAACTGGAACTCCACATAAAGAGTACATGATTTTCTATATAAGGCATAAATACGTTATGTGATCACACGTCTTACATGTAAGGCATGAGTAAAATACAAACACTGAAATAAGGATGTGTCGGATATCTTCCTACCTAGTATTGTTCTACAACGCACTGGATCACTACTAGAATATTAGAGCCTAACTTGGTTACTGGTCCAATCATCTCCCCCTTAGCTTCAATCCATCCTCCTAAGTCAGTGGTACAATAATAAACATAAAGGATAAACTCACCGTGAAAGACTATACCTAATAATGTAAGACCCACTCCTAATACTTCATTCTGATATATAATTCCTTGTTTTCTATAGCCTCAACAATCATCACATGATAACTAAAACACTGGCTAACTTAGAATTTTCAGGAGTATCACCATACTATGAGTTCACACCATCTAGAGCTTCAATTCTACTTTCTATTAGATCAATTTTCAAAGATTCAAACTTAGATTCTAATACTTAACAGGGATATCTCCATGTCCTTAATGAACGATACTAACCTCTATCATAGCCTACTAATATCACATCTCAAAACTTATATTTCTCCCTAAACCACGAGAATTACAGTTACATCTGTACATATAACAACAACATCCTGTAGCTCGTAACTTAGATGGTAAGAACGTCAATTACTACATTACTAGCCCTATTCAAACTTTTCACTTAAGGGTCATACATAAGCACACCCAGTCTTAAAACTTAGAAATAATACAATCCCATAACACCTTGGGTATACCTCTAGATCATACACACATAATCAAACTTAATTTTGAATTAACAACTTAATTTCTTGCATGCAGTGCTTCAAGACTACTAATTCACCTTCATACAAATATCCCCATAAATACATAATCCACCAAATTCAAATAACACTATCCCCACTTTACTACTGCTAAACTTTTAGGTTCATATTTCTAAATCTAGGTCATATGGTATCATAGGATTCTGAGAAGGGATCTGAAAACTCATTTAAACCCTAACCACTGAGGTACTAACCTCCATTCTATGATCGATTCATTGGGAAACTGAAATTGAATGACTGTATTTCTAATATAAACTGAAGTGATATTCTGGGATACTGTAACTAGGTAATTTTTGTACACTCATCTATTTGTGATAGATTTACCCATTGTAGTAGACACCAAGCGTAACGGAAGAAAGAACTAGTAAGAAAGAGAGTTTAAATAGAGCATCATGCTCTTTCTCTTGACATGAATACTGAAAGATGGGAAACTTTTCCTAAAATGTTTTGCAGCCTCTTGTTTATAAGTGTGGCGTGCTTCACACCCATGCATAAGACTCTACTCAACACAACTTTTCAGACTCCCTAGGGCAATGTAAACCCTTTGTCTCTGATACCAAGTTTTATCATGACCCGAGGCTACCCACTAGTCGTGATAATAGTGCTTACAGTCACAAGTGACCACAAGCTAACCAATGAGCTAGTACCTATTATGAGCACTGAGTGAAACGGATAGTAAGAGACATATGTAGAAAAACAAAAAATAGTGCCATAAGGTTTTAAATTCTAAAATACAATTGAATAATAAATCTGGAAGTCTATAGACATACTAAAAAGATTGATAAACAACTAATAATCTGACTCACTGTTTGAATTTTTGAAAAGTCTCTCACAGACTGACTATGGAGTTGACGGGACAAACCCCCAACTAACTCTAACTAATTGAAATAGAGGAATAAAATAACTAAATAAATATAAACCTGTCCTCGAAAGATGAGGACTCACCACTGTTGCTACTGCTTTAATGCTGAACTATCTAAGTGCGGTAGGGAAACTGAGCATCTGAACCTATAATATAAGACATCATAGCGTGAAGAAAGTATGCGGTTAGTACTTTAAATGTACTAGTATATGGATAAGGTCAGAATGAAATGCATAGGTTCATGTGCATGAAATACTGATTGACTGAGTAGTATGAGATAATGTCTGACTATATAACATGACATAACATATGCATAATATGTGTGAAAGATATACAATCTAAGAATGCATAACCAAGAATATACCATGGTCAAACAATCTAAACAGAATTCTATACTAAGTACTGAACTTTGACTGTGGGGGGTATCATCTAACCAACATGCCCTATTCTAAGCTGCCTAGTGTCTAACCTGTGACCCAGTTGGAATGGTGTCTATACCATGCTACGTGTATTAATAATCGTTGTATGGATCCACTAAGCTAATAAAGAACCAGGGTAACAAGCTCAAACTAATGGGTGATCCCTGGGCAGAGTCAATCCTAAACTAACGGGTGACTCCTGGGAGGTAGTGAAGCCTAAAATGATGGTTGACTCCTCATAACACACGCTGGCTACGTGGTTCTAGAATATAAGGACTGCTACTAATAGCTTTGCCTAACTGATTGAGAAGCCGTCGTCCTATATTTGATCAGTGCTAAATCCTTCTCCCTACTGAAAGACACGGATTACTAAACTAAACTGAGCTTATCTAAGCCAACAACTAAGCAATGATACTAACTAAATGACAAGGCTCATGGTTTATCTAAACCCATTCTACAGATTCTAAAACAACTAAGGTTTGGGTATTCATAACCCCCATCACAGAATGAAAATAACAATAAAGGCATGTAAAATCTTCAAAATAATAGTAGGGAAATCATTCTACAAAATCATTCTCTTAGGCATTTCATCAAACACTTGGAGTTCATAGACTTGAGCATGGGAATAATTAAAACATGTGCTACTAACATAATTGCAAATATAAAATCATGATTTAAGGATACAGCATGCAAAGATCACCAATCAAATATGTCAAGGATAAATTCCAGCGCAAACACATGGTAAACATAATTTGAAATCAAAGTTGATAATAGCCTCATTAAGATAATTCATAATAACATGTAAAAATCATAACTTTAAACTTTAAAATGGATTCTTGTACTCCATGGGTGAAAAGGACCCATGGATTAACATCACACATGCCTTAGACCTTAAATCTTGAAAGTGAAAAACAAATCTTTAAGCTTCCTTGAAGGTTCTTAGATATTGGAACTTGGTTTCTTGGTTTCCTTAGAGAGAAAGGAATTGATTTTGATGAACTTGGGAATGATTACGTTTGTTCTTGAGAGAAAATTACAGAATTTGATGAAATAATTCTCTAACTAAAACTTTAGGTCGTGTTTTTACGAATTGGGTCAATGTGGGAAAAGAATAAATTGCCCCACCGTCATTTAAACCAAAAATTCATAACTAGAATGCTGATTAAAGTCTCATAAAGATGCAATCTTATTGCGGTGGGTTTCTTGTTCTAATAAAAATGATCATAACTTTTCGCTCGGGTATCAGATTAAGGCATAACTGGAATCTTGAAAAGTTAATTCAATTATCTACAATTTGGTTGGTCTTGAGCTGAAAAATTCTACCTACATAAATAGTTATAGACATTCAAAGTTGGCCCTTGTAGAATCAAATACGAAACTTTAGATGAATCAAAGGCTCTTAGCTCAACTTTGTTCAAAGTGATTCCTATGAATATTCTTTACCTCATAATCACTTCACACACTAGGAAACGATGTACGTGCCAAAGAGAATGTCACTGCTATGTCGCCTTATCGTGGTGACTAGTCGTATTCGTGATCTAAACATAACCCAAATCATGTTCGAAAATTTGAAACTCCCCCGGGACATACTTCTTGAATCCCTGAACATGAATTAACTCAAAAGCTAATATCTTGGGGTCAGAAAGACTAAAATAAAAATCCTCAAAGTTTATGGGTCTTCAAAATGACTAATTCCCCAACACTTTGTGAAATTGTCAAGCCTTAAGACCCTTAAGCATATAACTAAGAGCTGAATCAAGCTAGGATGAGTATGAGATAATACAATATCTCCCCCTTGGGAACATTTATCCTCGAATGAGACTGGTTAACTAAGAGTACTATACTAAGGTAACTGAGATCATGTACTAAACATGCATGACTTGGAACAGAACTGCATAACTGATTCTTATACATGATACAAGATACATGAACTAAATTAATTTCTTGAATACATGCAATGACATAAGACTGGTTATAAAGATGAGATAGAAATGAGAGAGTCAATTTATGAGTGACCATTACCTCCAGCTGGATCTGGTTTTGTAAAGAAAAGTTGAGAGCTCTAGGACGTGAAAACTTTGGGTATTCCAATACATCTCCCCCTTGGGATACTTTATCCCCCAAATGATACTGACTTAGCTAAAATACTAAGGAAAGACTAAGATGATACAAGGGACACTTAAAAACTGAATCATGACTGAATATCTAAATCTGAAACATAATGCTTGGACTGAACTTGATTCAAATTTACATGGATAAGAACAAAATATCTCTTGGAATGGCCATATTCATGAAACTTCAGATAGTAAGACTAGATCGGAAGATGGAAAATAATAGGAACTTTTCCGTCTGACTACTAACTGAATTGTCAGTTAAAGGACTAAATTATACTGAAAGCTTATACTCAATTTTGCATCCCAGTTCAAAACTGCACTTTACTTGAGGCAGCTTAAAATATTCACATAGGCACTGATAACTCTATTTACTGAAGTCTGAACTAAACTAAATTCTCTCACTATGTTCAAGTAAACTCAAATCTACAAAGTGCACACATAACACTGTAATACTAGCCTGAGTTATGGATTCAACACACCTTGCACTTTCACAACTTCTCATCTATTGAATAGCTCCTATTACCACTTCAGAAACTACATTCAACCTCTTACTTTAGATTTACTAGTGCACAATGCAACCATCACTTATATAACAATATGATATTCAAGCCTATCATCATACCCACATCGAAACTTCCAGGCAAAAAATCCACCAAGATTCCATAACACCTTTATCAGTAGCAACTTCCATGCCTATTCTTAAGAAGAACACACATAAAATTTCAACTAACCATGACATATATAAAAAACTTGGCCTTAATCTTTCTTCAAACATATAGGCTTGTGTAAAACCAATATGAGACTATCTTTCCTTAACATAAAACATCTACTCCCTTACATCTAAATAATTACTCATCATCAACATCATTTCATAAAGGGAGGTCACTAAAGGTTAGGACATGAGGACCTGAAACATGAAAGAATATTGTGCATAACTTTGACACTTTAACTGAAGTATGAGGAAGAGAGTATCAATGGTATAAATTTATGAAAAAGGTTTAAACTGAGGGCAAACATCACAAAAATCTGAATTTTGCTGATCATTAAAAGTGTTGCATGAGTACTAGAACTGAATATACTGTAAAGCATGAGTACCTGAGTCATGAGCTACATGACCAGAGTTTGGAGATCATAAATTCTTGGAACATGATTTGTACTACTGAGTGAACTGGAACTCTACATACTAGAAACTAGAAGAGTACATCATTTTCTATAAGGTGCATAAATATGAGCTGTGATCATAGGGCTGCCATGTAAGGAATGAGTAAATATCTTGATAACTAAAATACAACTACTGAAATAAGCATGGTTCGGACATCATCCTCACTAGTATTGTTCTACTACACACTTGCATCACTACTAGAATATTAGAGCCTGACTTGGTTACTGGTCCTATCATCTTCCCCTTTGCTTCAATCCATCCTCCTAAGTTAGCGGTACAATAATAAGCAAAAAGGATAAACTCACCCTGAAAGACTATGCATAATAATGTAAGATCCACTCCTAGTACGTTCTTCTGATATATAATTCCTTGCTTTCTATAGCCTCAACAATCATCACACGATAACTGAAACACTGACTAACTTAGAATTTTTAGGAGTATCACCATATTATGAATTTACACCATCTTGTGCTTCAATTCTACTTTCAATTAGATCAATTTTCAAAGATTCAAACTTAGATTCTAAGACATAACATAGATATCTCAAAACCATTAATGAACAATACTAACCTCTATCATAGCCTACTAATATAACATCTCTAAACTTATATTTCTCTGTAAATCATAAGAATTACCATTACATCTGGACATACGATAATAACATCCTATAGCCCATAACTTAGATGGTAAGAATGTCAATTACTGCATTACTAGCCTTATTCAAACTTAGCAATTAAGGGTACAACATAAGCACACCCACTGTTAAAACTTAGAAATAATATAATCCCATATCACCTTGGGTAAACCTCTAGATCATACACACATAATCATACTTACTTTCGAATTAACAACTTAAATTCTTGCATGCATTTCTTTAAGCCAACTGATGCACCTTCATACAACTAGCCCCATGAATACATAATCCACCAAATTTAGATAACACTATCCCCACTTTACTGCTGCTAAACTTCTAGGTTAATATTTTTAAATCTACGTCATATGGCATCATAGGATTCTAAGAAGGGATCTAAAAACTCATTTGAACCCTAAGCACTAAGGTACTAACCTTCATTCTATGATCGATTCATTGGGAAATTAAAATTGAATGACTGTATTTCTAATATCAATTGAAGTTATTTTCTATGATACTATAACCAGGCTATGTCTGTACACCCATCTATTTGTGATATATTTATCCACTATAGTAGACACCGAGTGTAATGCAAGAAAGAATTAGTCAAAAAGAGAGTTTAAATAGAGCATTATGCTCTTTCAGATAACATAAATACTGAAAGATAAGAAACTTTTCTTAAAACAACTTGTAGCCTGTTGTCCATAAGTGTGGTATGCTTCACATCCATGCATAAGACTCTACTCAACGCAGCTTTTCAGACTCCCTACAATAATGTAAAACCTTTGGCTCTAATACCAAGTTTTGTCATGACCCGAGGCAACCCACTAGTCGCGACAACGGTTCTTATGATCACAAGTCACCATAAGCTAACACCTGCTATGAGCATTAAGAAAAATGGATAATAAAAGATATATGCAAAAAAAATAACTAATAGTGCCAGGTTTTAAATACTAAAATACAACTGAATTATAAATCTTGACGGCTAAACACATACTAAAAGACTAATAAATAATTGATAAACTGACTAACCATCTGAATATCTGAAAAGACTCTAACTGACTGACTATAAAGTTAATGGGAAAACCTCTAACTAACTCCAACTGACTGAAATAGAGGAATACTAAAATAACTAAATAAAGATAAACTTGTACTTGAAAGATGAGGACTCACCACTACTGTTGCTGCTATAATACTAAACTATCTAAGTGCGAAGGGAAACTGAGCGTTCGAACCTTTAATATAAGACATCATAGCACGAAGAAAGTATGCAATTAGTACTTTAAATGCACAGGTATATGTGATGAGGTCAGGCTGATATGCTTAGGTTCATGCGCATGAAATACTGACTAAGTAGTTTGAGATACTGACTGACTGAGTAGTATGGGATAATTAATGACTAAATTACATGAGATAGTTGATGTATAATATGCGTGAAAGCTGTAAAATCTGAGAATGCATGACCAAGCATATAAAATAATACTATAGTAGTCTGTAAACTGAAATACTAAAATTTGATAACTAAGTAATAGATAATCTATATGCCTTGGTCAAGTAATCTAAAATAAATTCTCTACTGAGTACTGAATTGACGCTTTGGGAGGTATCATTAAACCGATATGCCTCATTCTAAGCTAATTGGGGTCTAACTTATAACCCCAGTTGGAAGGGTGTCAGTACCATGCCACAGGTACTAACAATGGTTGTGTGAATCCACTAAGCTACTGAAGAACGAGGGTATCAAGTCTAAACCGATAGGTGATATCTAGGCGGATTCAAGCCTAAACTAACAAGTGACCCATAGGAGGAAGTCAAGCCTAAACTAACGGGTGACTCCTCATAACCTATACTTGCTACGTGGTTCTGGAATTAGGGAATACTCCTAATGACTTTACCTAACTAATAGGGAAGCCGTTGTCCTATATTTGTGCGGTTCTAAATCATAATCCCAACTGAAAAATACTGATTATTGAATTAAACTGAGCTTATTTGAGTCAACAACTAAGCAATGATACTAACTGAATGAGAAAGCTCATTGTTTATCTAAAACCATTCTGCAGATTTTGAAAAAATAGGTAAACAACTAAGGTTTGGGTATTCATAACCCCCAGCACTGAATGAAAACAACAATAAAGTCATGTAAAAGCTTCAAAACCATAATGGGGAAATGATTCTACAAAATCATTCTCTTTGGCATTTCATCAAACAATTGGAATTCATAGACTTCAGCATAGGAATAGTTAAAACATGTGCTACTAACATAATTGCAATACTAAAATCATGGTTTAAGGATGCAAAATGCAAAAATCACCATTTAAATGTGTCAAGGACAAATTCCAATGAAAACACATGATAAACATAATTTGAAATCAAAGTTGACAATTGCCTCATTAAGATAATTCATAATAACATGTAAAAATCATAACTTTAAACTTGAAAATAGGTTCTTAGACTGCATGGGTGAAAAGGGCCCATGGATTAGCATCATACATACCGTAGACATTAAATCTTGAAAGTGAAACACAAATATTTAGGCTTCCTTGAAGGTTCTTGGATGTGGGAACTTGATTTCTTTGTTTCCTTGGAGAAAAAGGAATTTATTTTGATGAACTTAGGGATGATTAGGGTTTGTTCTTGAGAGGAAATTGGAGAATTTGGTTAAAATAATTCTCTAACTGAAGCTTTAGGTCATTTTTTTATGAATTGGGTTGAGGTGGGAAAAGACCAAATTTCCCCACCATCATTTAATCCAAAAATTCATAACTAGAATGCTGATAAAATGCTCATCGTGATACGGTCTTATCGTGATGGCCTACTAGTTCTGACGAAAGTGATCTAACTTTTCACTCGAGTATCAAATTAAGGAGAAATTAGTATTTTTGGAAAGATAATTCAATTTGCTACAATTTGGTGGGTTTTTAGATGAAAATTTCTGAGTATATCAAAAGTTGTACATGTTCAAAGTAGACCCTTATAGAATTAAATACCAAACATTAGACGAATCAAAGGCTCTTAGCTCAACATTGTTCTAAGTGATTCCTTTGAATATTCTTCACCTCATAAGCACTTCACACAATAAGATAAAGATCATAAAACATGCATTCAAATTATAAATCAAGAACTGGATGAAAACACCTGCACCGCGATGTGATGTACGTGCCAAAGATAATGTCACTGCGATGCAGCCCTATCGCGGTGACTTGCTGGATTCATGATCCAAAATGACCCAAAAATTGTTTGAAAAGTATAAAATCCCCCATTACATACTTCTTACATTCCTGAACATGAATTAACTCAAAAACTAATGTCTCAGGGTCAGGAAGACCAAAATGAAAATTGTTGAAGTTTAGGGGTCTTGAAATGTCTAAGTCCCCAACACTTGGTGAAAATTTCAAGACTTAAGCCCCTTAAGTATCCAACTAAGATCTAAATCGAGCTAGGATTAGTACAGGGTATTACATTATCGGTATTAGTTATTAGTTGGTGGTTGTTGGATACTGATCTATCATAAATTCTTTGACCTTTCCTATCTAATTTTGTTATATGTTTGGAATCTATCCACTGCTAGTTATATTTGGTTCCATTGGATTAGGCTAAGGGGATGGTCTCCGGTGCATGGTGGGCTTGAGATACCTATCATTACAGGCCCTGGTTTGGGTCGTGACAGATCTACGTAAGCTTACTAACTATTCTTCACTGCGCTCAACCTATCCTAATCCACCTTGACTATATCTAGTGACTCAAAAAGTAAGTTGGTAAAGTGGGGCCTAATCTCATAGGCCTCAAACCACCATGTAGGATATTGACAATGCCTGTCATATAGTGCCTTAAATGATGTCATCTCAATAATTGAATGGTAGCTATTATTTTAGGTGAACTCCGCCAATGCTAAGTTAAGTTCCTACTTACCTCCAAAGTCTATAACACAAACCCAAAATATAACATCTAGGTTATATATAGTGTAATACCTTAAGAAATTTTTTGTTGAAATTTTGTGCGTAAACATGTTAGGTTCTATCTTCTAGAATGAATTATAAATTTTTCATACGAAATGTCTTAGATTATGACCCAGGATTGCGTAGATGATCGAATAAGATTTCTAACAATATATGGATCATCCAAAACGGACACCCGAGCGACGAGTTATGAACATTCTGATCGAATCGTGAATAGTAGTGAACAGTAAAATATGCAGGAAAAAAAATACTGAGGCCTATTGTATTTTTTCTCCAACTTTAAACGATCATAACTCCTTGTACATAATGATCAGGGTGATCTACTATATATCAGTAGAAATCTCTGCTAGTCCTCTTTCCGATGAAATTAGTTTCATCCAATTTGTCTAACAGAACAAAAAGTTATGGTCGATCTACTTTAGCCTATCAAAAGTGAATTTTTGGGTCAAATTTAAATGATCATAACTCCTCGTACATAATGATCTGGGTGAGATACTATATCAAAGGAAAGATATGAGAGTCCTCTTTCTAATGAAATTGGTTTCATCCAATTTGGATATCGGAGTAAAACATTATGCTTGATCTCCTACAGACTATCAAAACAGTCCACCAAAGGACAGATTCGAGAATTATTTATTTTTAGGGGCGTTTTGGTCATTTCCCCTCACCCAAAATCCATTCAAACCCTATATTAAAGCCTATTAGAAGTATTATATGTTATATTTCATCAAATTCCCTCAAAAAGAAAACCCTAAGCTCCTAC
>NW_025889281.1:29387-30790 GCF_002878395.1 Capsicum annuum
AAGCTCCTACATCCAACTTCAAGAACCTCCAAAGTTCACCATTAATTCTGTAAATTTATTCAAGATTCCAAGTTCCTAGTTCAAGAACTCCAATAACCATCATTCAAAGGCACGATTAACATCTCAAAAACGAGTATCGATCTAAATTTCATCATTCAAGGTATGTGAAGTTTTTCAACAAGAACTCTCTTTCGTTCTTGTGCCCAAATTGATTTTTCTTTTTATGAATATACATGATTTTACATGTTTTGATATGAATTTGATGCATGAATTTATACCCTATATGATTTTACATGAGATTATGATACTCTCTATGCTTTGAAAGTTGAATTGAATGAGAATGATGACATTTTTGTACATAAAGCTGAATTTTCCAGATTTTAAAGAAAGTTATATATATTTATGATGAAAAGCATAAATCTTGAGAAAATTTAATATGATTTTGATGTATGAGACCTTGAGTCCTAATTGGAATTGTACTTTGAGAAATTATGTGCTATAAGCACAATGAGATTTGAATTCCAAAGCTAATTTTCTTTACCAAGATGTATGATTATAAAGCTGAAATTTTAAGTTTTAAGTGATTATTTTTATGCTTATGTCATAAAGTATGAAACTTTGGAAGGTTTTATGGTGATATTGATGTATGGGTTTTTGGAACCCTATTTGAGATTATTATTTTGAGAAAATATGTGTTATAAGCACGTTGATGTTGAATATTTGAGATGTTTTGAATGATTTGAACTTTTAGTCATGAATGAGTTATTTTGAACTTGACTGTGAAAGAAATCCATGTTTTTATTGATTATGATAAAGGGGTAGTAAATTGGCTCCCGATGAAAATTGTTGAAGTGTTTATTGTGGATTTTCTTTAATGTGAGCCTGAGGCTGATTTAAATTTCTGAGCTAAGACTGGGAGTAATCTTTAGCACCGAGTGGGAGGTATAAAGTG
Source organism: Capsicum annuum (assembly GCF_002878395.1). Classification (NCBI taxonomy): domain Eukaryota; kingdom Viridiplantae; phylum Streptophyta; class Magnoliopsida; order Solanales; family Solanaceae; genus Capsicum; species Capsicum annuum. The sequence continues at coordinate 30,340 of NW_025889281.1, forward strand.
AACTTACTTCCCTAGAACTATGTACCCCCATAGGATGTGAGCCTGAGGCTGATTTATATAGTGATCACTAGTGTTTTTGAATTGATACTCGAAGTCCTACTCTGATGGCAAGGATAGGACGGCTCTCCCCAATGTGGGTTGTACGTTGAACTCCATGTAGCTCACATGGTTTATGTCGGTTATAGGATCTCCCAGTGTGTGTGTGTTTCCTTATGTCTATGGTGAATGGTGAAGTGATTTGAAAGTCGAATTGTGAAAGTTATTATTTCAAAAGATTTAAATGATATTTACATTATGAGAATTGATATTTTTGATGAACTGAAAGTGATTGACAAATTATATGATGACTCACATGTGTTATTATACTTATTTCATCCTCTCATGATTATGATGATTTTCTTTGGGCTATGTGAGTCTTTCATACAATTTGTCAATCACTTTCAGTTCATCA
>NW_025889281.1:30890-53356 GCF_002878395.1 Capsicum annuum
TGTCTATGGTGAATGGTGAAGTGATTTGAAAGTCGAATTGTGAAAGTTATTATTTCAAAAGATTTAAATGATATTTACATTATGAGAATTGATATTTTTGATGAACTGAAAGTGATTGACAAATTATATGATGACTCACATGTGTTATTATACTTATTTCATCCTCTCATGATTATGATGATTTTCTTTGGGCTATGTGAGTCTTTCATACATCCTGCATATTTCTTATAAATATTTATAATGATGATGTTTATACAACTGCATACCCCCCATATACTCTATTTCTTTCCATGGTACTGACCCACATCTTCGGATGTGGGCTTTATTTTCTCGAAATGTAGGTACAAGGTATAGTTCCACCTTTGGATCCAGTCAGTTTGTGATATCCAGTCAGCAGGGGATGAGTCTTTTTTATTCAAGGGCTTGGGTTTGTTATGTAGATTTATAGTGTTGTATTTTCTTTATTCAGTCGTATTGAGTTGGGGTAGTCGAGAGTCATGACCCGGCTACCTACAGTCAGTACTAGTAGAGGCTTCATAGACAGTCAGTAGAAGTTGATGTATTTTGTTTTAATTTTGGTTGTAAAGGAAGAATTGTAATCTTATAAAATCCATTTTTGTTTCGATCAGATTCAGAAAAGAGTTAATTCCTGCTAATATGTATGGATTTGTATTTTTATTTAGTTACTTATGAGTTATTCCAGTAGAATGGTTAGCTTGAGGTCACTTGTGACCCTAAGCACCGTGTGACATCTCGAAACTGGATTTTGGGGCGTTAAAAACTTGGTATCAGAGCACAGAGTTCAAGTGTCCTAGGGTGTCTATGAAGTCGTATCTAGTAGATTCTTGCGGAATGGTATGGAGACATCTATACTTTTCTTCGAGAGGCTACAGGGCATTTAGGAAATGTTTTCCTTCTTTCAAGTCTAAGATCGTGCTATAAAAAGATTATCCAAGAAGCTTATATAGATTCTCATCTTACTCTATTTTGGTCAACTCTGCCTCATTTTCAAGGTATCAAAAATAGTTAATCTTAATTATCCATAGATAGTTATGGGATTGTAAGAGAGCTAGAAAGTATCCTGTTAGTGCTTTTGATTTTCAAAGATTGAAGTACTTTATTCATGTTCATAAGAATCGTGAACTAAGGCTAGGTTAGATATGCTTTCAAATACCTCCTCAGAATCTACAATGTTAATCTATACTTCTCCCTCTATGTATTATTTTTTGAGATAACATGATTCACAAACTCCAGTTCTTCCCCAGGTAATGCTTATATATTTTCTGGAAGAAATTTCAAAAGTTACACAAAGGGCTTGAGAGGAGCTCTCTAGTGTGTTAAGTTCCTTAAGTTGAAAGTTATGCCCTCATTCTTATGAGTTATTTAATTAAGACAGAGTAAGGTGTATTCTTAGATCGTTGAATATTGTGTGTCAAGTTTCTATCTCTTGTATTATGTAATCTTGTTGTCATTATGTTTGTCAAAAATAAAAGTCTAGTGAAGCCGTGTGGGGCTCTTTCGATTCACTAGCATAGCTTCTTTGTTATTCATCTCATTTTCTTGCTCAAAATACAAACCGAAGTCTAGTGAAGCCGTGTGGGGACTATTTCGATTCACTAGCATAGTTACATTGTTATTCATATAATATTCTTAACCAAAACACAAAACCAAAGTCTCGTGAAGCCATGTGAGGCCTATTTCGATCCACTAGCAACTTGTAGTTCATCTTGTTCCTTGTGCTGGCTGAAAATATGGGATGTGGAGGTGTAGTAGTAAGAAGGATGGTAAGTATGATTTGTTGAGCATAAGTATAGCGAAATCCCTTTTTGCATGGAATTGGGTTAATAGGAAGTGATATAGTTTGTTTAAGGTATGAAATGGGTGTTGACAGTATTTGTATGATAGAAAGTATAGGTTAGTAATGGAAGTACTCGGTGGGTAAGTGTTGTTAATCTAGGAGCTCTCTAGATTGCAAGAGGAATTTAAGTTAAGACGTAGAGAGCTATGAACTATGTTAAGTTGTGTATGAAGGATAGATAGTAGTGATGGGTGAAAGAAGGATGTGTTAATGGATTGTGAATAAGATAGGCTATATGATTAGGACCAATTATTATTTTTATGAAGTTTAACTGGGCTAGTGTTCATGGATGTGTTGTTTTATAATCTTCACGTGGGAGTTATGCATGAGATGGAGTTGTAAATTATATGAAGTGTGAGACCTTAAGTTTGAACGATTGGTGATTATGAAGCCGAATGTTACGGTTTTCGGAGTAATGGTATTAGTTGTCGGAAGTGACCTAATAGGCTTAAACAGTGTACATAAGAGTTTAAGTGTAGTTGACTTGTAAATTAAATTTAATAGTATATTATGATGAGAAAGCTCACCCAAGATATTATGGGATTGCTTTAATTTCGAGGATTAGTGTATGTGGTGTAGTGAGTCATGCCATGGGATTGTTAGATGGATAAATACTAGTTAGACGATGGATGATGTTTTGATGGCTAAGTTAAGGCGAGGAGTATGATTGGAAATATTGAGCCTCTTAAGTGTGATTTTAATTCTTATGGGTTAGAAACATAAGTTCATAGGCATGGTATTAGAGGGAGAAGACAGAAGTAGCCTGGTCTATCAAAAGGTTAGAAAGTATTCAAGTTGAGCTAATTTTAATAAGAGTTGAAGTACTAGATGGTGTACATTCCGGTGATAGAGATGTTCATGAAGATTCGAAATTAGTAAGCATTTGAGAATTTGAGTGGTATCTTAAAGCTAAGGGGGAGATGATAGAACAAGTAGTCCAGTCAAGCTTTTACATTTTAGTAGAAGTGCCAGTGAGTTGTAAATTTGCTATGAGAAATATCAGTGCTTGACCCAATGTTATTTCAGTATTTTCAGTTGTCCCAAAACGTACTCATACTTTACATTTCAGTTCCATGATCTTAATTCATGCTCATACACGTGATGGAAAATTACATACTCTTTTAGTTTCCAAAAATGAGAAATTCCAGTTCTTCTAGCAGTTGGAATCACATTCCATAAGTTATGAGCTCTAAATTCAGGGCATGCTGCCCATGACTCATATACTCAAGTTTTATAGTATGTTCAGTTCCAGTACTCAGGCAATACTCTTATTGATCAGTGAGATTCAGTTTCCATTATGGGTGTCTTCAGTTTTGATACCTTAATGAACCCATTGTATTTGATATTTTATTCCTAAGGCCTCAATAGAGAGAGTCCATTATCCCTTCATGTTTCAGGTCTTCATGTTTTAAAATTTTGTGACCTTTTTATTAAGCCAAGCTAATGGTGTTGAGCAGTTGTCTAGAAGGGAGAGAAGATACTTCCTTATCTATGATAGAAAGTGGTGTTCTCACTGCGGTGAAGTGAAGTTAGATTGAGGCTAAGTCCTTGATACATGCCGTGGTTAGTTGAAGTTTTAAATGCTTATTTGGAAAGATTTTTGTGCGTTGGTTTTATGCACTTCTATTAGGTTGTAGGAATAGTAATATAGAGTTTTTGTGTATAGTTCAATTGGTTGAGAGAATGTTATGTGTGCCGTTTAAAGAATTAACCAGTATGTGTGAATGATGTAGTTGATGAAATCTTAAAGAAAGCGAGGAAGATGCTTTATGAGTGTTCGTTTAGAGGTGCATGTTCGAAGTGTGTATGTGGTTATGATTATAGGCTTGAATGTTATGGATGTATATCTAAAAGAATGCACCGCAAGTTAGCGGATCCCTAGTATAAGATTGTATGTGGTTGTTGGAGTAGCAATAAGAGTTATGTTTGAAGTGAGGAGTTGTGAGGCTCAGTGTGTATTGAGGTTCATGATATAGATTAATATTATAGTGTTATGTGGCGTATCTCATGAGTACTTGGAGTTAGGCTTGAACATAGTCGAGGGAGTAGTTGGGAAGTGTTGCTAAGTTTGGAAGCAAGGAGTTATGTTTCCCAAGACCTAGAAATTCCTATCTTAATTTATGACATATGGGTCCTTGTTCCCATATGATAGAATTGTATCAAATTATGGTTCATTTTTCTCCCCGAACAATGTCATTTGAATCTTTTGGAGGGAGTGTTGAGAGATGTTTCATTTGGGCGCAAGTGGTCCTTCTTTTGATGAGATCCCTTTTGAGACCTTTGATTCTCAGTCTCTGAATAAACCAAAGATATCGATTCCTTAAAATCAGTCTCCTTTGTTTAAGACCCAACTATGTGACCATTGTTATTATGAATCACATGTTCTATGAAGTATTCGAAAGTTTGGAGTGAAGTAAGTGGATTGACTTCGTTATCCCAGCCTTTTGTCCTTATTTTCATGGAATTCTGTACTTATTCATCGACATTCGTGGATGAATGTTTCCAAGGGGGAGATTATGTAATACCCCAGGAAATTTTTCGTTGAAATTTTGTGCGTAAACGTGTTGGGTTCTATCTTCTAGAATGAATTATAAATTTTTCATGTGGAATGTCTGATTATGACCCATAATTTTGTAGAGTATCAAATAAGCTTTCCAACGATAGGTGGATCATAAAAAACGGACACCCGAGCGACGAGTTATGAACATTCCAATCGAACCGTGAATAGTAGTAAACAGTAAAACGTACAGGAAAAAAAATACTGAGGCCTGGCGTATTTTTTCTCCAACTTTAAATGATCATAACTCCTTGTGCATAAAGATCTGGGCGATCTAAAATATATCAACGGAAATCTCTGCGAGTCCTTTTTCCAATGAAATTGGTTTCATCCAATTTGTCGACACCAAAGGACAGATTCGAGAATTATTTGATTTTTAGGGGCATTTTGATCATTCTCCCTCACCCAAAATCCATCCAAACCCTATATTAAAGCCAATTAGAAACATTATATGTTATATTTCATCAAATTTCCTCAAAAAGAAAACCCTAAGCTCCTACATCCAACTTCAAGAACCTCCAAGGTTCACCATTAATTCTGTAAATTTATTCAAGATTCCAAGTTCCTAGTTCAAGAACTCCAAAAACCATCATTCAAAGTCACGATTAACATCTCAAAAATGAGTATCGATCTAAAGTTAATCATTCAAGGTATGTGGAGTTTTTCAACAAGAACTCTCTTTCGTTCTTGTGCCCAAATTGATTTTTCTTTTTATGAATATACATAATTTTGCATGTTTTGATATGAATTTGAAGAATGAATTTATACCCTATATAATTTTACATGAGATTATGATACTCTCTATGTTTTGAAAGTTGAATTGAATGAGAATGATGACATTTTTGTACATAAAGCTGAATTTTCCAGATTTTAAAGAAAGTTATATATATTTATGATGAAAAGCATGAATCTTGAGAAAATATACTATGATTTTGATGTATGAGACCTTGAGTCCTAATTGGAATTGTACTTTGAGAAATTATGTGCTATAAGCACAATGAGATTTGAATCCCAAAGCTAATTTTCTTTACCAAGATGTATGATTATAAAGTTGAAATTTTAAGTTTTAAGTGATTATTTTTGTGATTATGTCATAAAGTGTTATTGATGTATGGGTTTTTGGAACCCTATTTGAGATTATTATTTTGAGAAAATATGTGCTATAAGCACGTTGATTTTAAATATTTGAGATGTTTTGAATGATTTGACCTTTTGGTCGTGAATGAGTTATTTTGAACTCGACTGTGAAAGAAATCCACGTTTTTATTGATTCTGATAAAGGGGTAGCAAATTGGCCCCCGATGAAAATTGTTGAAGTGTTTATTGTGAATTTTCTTTAATGTGAGCCTGGGGATGATTTAAATTTCTGAGCTAAGACTGGGAGTAATCTTTAGCACCTAGTGGGAGGTATAAAGTGAACTTACTTCCCTAGAACTACGAGCCCCCAGGATATGAGCCTGGGGCTGATTTATATAGTGATCACTAGTATTTTTGAATTGATACTCGAAGTCCTACTTTGATGGCAAGGATAGGACGGCTCTCCCCAACGTGGGTTGTACGTTGGACTCTATGTAGCTCATATGATTTATGTTGGTTATAGGATCTCCCAGTATGTGTGTGTGTTTCCTTGTGTCTATGGTGAATGGTGAAGTGATTTGAAAGTGGAATTGTGAAAGTTATTTTTTCGAAAGATTTAAATGATATTTAATTATGAGAATTGATATTCTTGATGAACTGAAAGTGATTGACAAATTATATGATGACTCACATGTGTTATTATACTTATTTCATCCTCTCATGATTATGATGATTTTCTTCAGGCTATGTGAATCTTTCATACATCCTGCATATTTCTTATAAATATTTATGATGATGATGTTTATACAACTGCATACACCCCCATATACTCGGTTCCTTTCCATGGTACTAACCCACATCTTCAGATATGGGCTGCATTTTCTCGGAATGTAGGTACAAGGTATAGTTGCACCTTCGGATCCAGTCAGTTCGTGGTATCCAATCAGCAGGTGATGAGTCCTTTTGATTCAAGGGCTTGGGTTAGTTATGCAGAGTTATAGTGTTGTATTTTATTTATTCAGTCGTATTAAGTTGGGGTAGTCTGGAGTCATGACCCGGCTACCTACACTCAGTACTAGTAGAGGCTTCATAGACAGTCAGTAGAAGTTGATGTATTTTGTTTCAATTTTTGTTATAAAGGCAAAATTGTAATCCTGTAAAATTCCATTTTTGTATCGATCAAATTCAGAAAAGAGTTAATTTCTGCTGATTTGTGTGGATTTGTATTTTTATTCAGTTGCTTATGAGTTATGCCAGTAGAAGGGTTAGTTTGGGGTCACTTGTGACCCTAAGCACCGTGTGACGTCTCGGGACCCGATTTAGGGGCGTTATATATAGTCCCCTCGGCTATCCATAAATCTTACGGTTAAAAGTGGTAATAACATCAATTAACCAACTCATGCTGAAAAAAATACATCCAAAAGATTAAAAAATATCGAGCCCCAATCTGAAATAATTGATATGGTAAGTTCTTATAGACGAACTATATAACGTAAATAGATAAAGGTGACCCAACCTCTAGGCACTGAAGGACATCTGAATTTGATGGAAATGTGTTGATTTGGTAAATGGATCTATAGTGACCCAAATATCATCAGAACCGCGGGAGGTGCGAGGCAAACCACTATTAAAATCCATAGTGATTCACTCTCACTACCACTCGGGAATGAGCAATCTCTGAATTAGGCCACCAGGACTTTGATGCTAGATCTTCACTCCTAACAACATATGAAATGAACTATGAAGTCTATTATATCTCTCTTCATGCCACTCCTCCAATAGTGGTGCCTCAAACCCCTACACACCTTAGTTGTCCCAAGATGAATAAAGTATCTAAACTTATGATCCTCAGACAATATCAACTGAATTAAACCTAAAACCCTCATAATAAAAATACAACAATCTTATCTCAAAATATCCTCAAAATCTATATTGTCTATCACGACTCAATTTTTGAGTCATGATGGAACATACTTTGTCCCACCAATAGGTAATTTGGTGGAAAATGGCATAAATTCCAGAATATTTAACCAAAAGACTCAAAAGCAATAAATGATATGATCATAATAATAGAATGGAATGTAATTAAGAGAAATAGTAATCCCATGACCTATTACTGTTGGTACAAGCCACTAATCAAAATACGAGTATGAGTATTATCATAGTCAAGCAAACACCTATCTCAATTATAGAAAGACAAAGAAAATATTGAAAATAGAGAAAAGGCAAACTCCACAACTCAGGCTTTGAGAGCTCACATCGTCTTTATACCCTGGCTTGCACAATCCCAATGTCAATAAACATCAACTTGTACTCGTGTCTACAGCAAAAAGGTATAAAAGTGTAGTGTGAGTACCAAAGCCGCGGATACTCAGTAGGCATTATTGGTCTATTGAGCTAAATCATAATATAAATGTAATAAAAATGTGACATAAATAAGATAAGTCAAGGTAATAGGTAAAACCTTCAAAAATACTCCTAATACTATGAATAAATAAATAATCCAAAATAATAACATTAAAGGACACATAACTATCACTACAAAAGTTGGACCCTATAAGCCAGTAAGTGCAAAAAAAATAATTAACCGAATGCAGGGTCCCATTAGCCGAGGGATGTAATCAAGAGAAGAAGTAACCAAGAGTACACTAGATAACCATATCTCAAAAATATAATCATGGATATTTCCATAACAAAATCACCATACTCGAACTGGTTTGATAACCATAATAACTAACCTCTCAAGAATAGTCGTGACTAGAAACTCATACTCATATTTTCTAGACCTGAATTGGAACTCATATCATATGTAGGACTTGATCCAAGCTCAATATCATGAATAATTCCTAAATCAAACATGTCTTAAGATCATATATCATCGAACTTAAACCGAAACTAGTATGAACTCCCAAGTACCATTCTACCATAATCATTTTGTATCTATCCTCCTTAAACTGTAATATATAAGGTGATATACGTGTCTAGTCTACAAGGAGCTAGTAATAGTCTTGACCTAAGGTGGATGGAGGGGCCCACTATTAATCCCCAAAATCCATTCTAAGGCAAATTCTATCCTAAAATAAGCTAAGCTATCTAAATATACAACTAGATATTAAATAAGCCACACTTTTGTCCTATGATATCATTTCTACATAAAGTATGAGTAACTAAACTAAGTCAGTTATGCCTAATTTACGATTTTATAAAAGGCTAAATATTCCAAATTGTACTAAATATACCTCCAAGACCTAATCTTCATCCCATATATAGCATAATATCATTAAGATATTATAATTAAGACCAATCTAGAAGAAAGGTTGGCCTAGCTTACATGGATGCCAAAAAAAGCCCATGATATATACTAAATAATCGATTTCCACTTTTGAGAAGTTTCCGCATGATTCTATGCTATGAAAAATATAATCTAATCATCAATATATGAACAATGGTACACATATTACAATTTTATGCTTCGGGTCTAAAATCACATAAAAATCCCATGTAGGGCCTGCTTGCAGAATCGCTCTTTCAAAACCATCAACATCTCCTCATATGCTCAAGAAACATTTATCCTAAAGATTGGGTAAATTTTGAGCTCAAATAATGCTAAGCTCAACCTAACATTAATCTAGAAATTTTGGAAACTAATAGAGAAATTAACCAAGAGTTTAATTAAAACTCACTAATAATTCGAGGAAGAAATGAGTAATCCAAACTCAAAAACACCAAAAAATCTATTAATAAATGTCTCCCTAATTTTCCACATCTTTAGGGCTCCAAACATTTGAACATGTGTAAAAATTGGGAAAACCCTAGGCTAAAGAGGTATTTGATGATATCCAAGGGCCTAAAATCAATGTTCCAAAGCTGATAGAACTGTCAAAATCAGCATACAAGGTCATTTGATTAATGTTTCTTACCAATAGCCAATTTTTACATGCAAAGAGTACAAAATAGGGAATTTTCTCTACAATCCAAATGAGCTGCCCGATAGATGTACTGCCTGCTCCAATAAACCATGAATGACCTTTGGATTCTATAGGAAAGATCTAAATGATGGAAATACGTGAAGTGGAGAAAATAACCTAGAAGGCCATTACAGTAGCCTTTCTGTACTCACCCCTCAGCAATTAATCACTAATGACATAAATTCCTTTATCCTCAAACTTATGACACTGAATATTCTTACATAATGTGTGCCTAGCCTTAACACTAGCAAGGATCCTCCTGGAGTATGAAAAATAATATTGCACTATCAAGTTAGCTAAGAACTTGATGTCCCATGAAAATGGGCTTTTAGAAACTAAATAGGAGGAGAGCTACCCATACTCAATGCCTTTCAGCTCAAGGCATACACTACCATATTCTCCTTGATCGAATGGTATAGAATAGATGTCATAATCCTTCAGTAACTCAATTCACTCATGCTATCTTTAATTAAGTTTTCTCTAAGTCATAAGGTGTTAAAGAGTAAGATGATCAATGTAGATCTCAAAATAAATGTCATATAGATAATGCCTCTAAATTGTAAGAACAAAAAACTAGCATTGCTAATTCCAAATCATGAGTGGGCTTGCTGGACTCCTGTACTTTTAGGTACCTCGATAGATAAGTAATAACTCATCCCTACTGCATCAAAATACAACCTAAGAAAACATTGGATGCATCAAAATTTATGGTTAATCCATCTTTAGAAAGAATAGAGAAAGTAGGAGCTGAAGTGAGAAAATCCTTAAGCTTCCAAAAGGTCGACTCACATCTCTCAGACCACTGTAAAGGAATATCCTTCTTTTTTAAAATAGTCATTGGTGCTGCAATGGAGAAAATCCCTCAACGAATTGCCTATAGTAAGCTACCAAACTAATAAATCTACGAACCTCAAACAAAGATGTAGGTCTGACCCTATATTTAATGGCCTCAACTATCTATGGATCCACCACAATCCCATCCTTAGACACTATATGTCCTAAGAATATAATAAATAATAGCCAAAACTCTCACTTTTAGAATTTACCAACAAGCCTATGACCTCTCAATGTATAGAGAATAATCCTAAAACATTGTATGTATTCCTCCTTACTCGTCAAAAATAGAAGAATGTCATTGATGAACATAATCATGAATGAGTACAAGTAAAGTATTAACAGATAGTTTAGCAAATGCATGAACATAGTTGGGTTATTGGCGAATTCAAAAGACATAAGTAGGAACTCATAGTGTCCATAATGAGTCTTGAAGGATGTCTTTAGGATGTCCTCAACTCGAATCCAGATTTGATGGTAACTAGATCTAAAGTTAATCTTAGGAAACACTTCTTCTCCTTGAAGCTTGTTAAATAAGTCAATAATACCAGGCATAGGATACCTATTATTCATCATCACATTATTCAGCTACCTATAATTGCACACATATTAAAAGAAATATTCTTTTTAATCATGAACAAACCAGATCACCCCAAGGCAACATACTTGGCCTAGTAAACACCTTACCTAGAAGATCCTAAATATGAGAATTCAACTCTATAAGTTGGGAAAGAGCCATACAGTAAGGTACCATAAAATAGGTTCTGTTCCTCGCTCAAGATCAATAGTAAAACCAATATCACACTCAAAAGGAAGGCCACGTTGATCAATAGGAAAAACATCAAAAAAATTAAGGACTACAAGAATAGAATACATTAAAGGACTTTCTTTCCTGACATCACGAATATAAGAAAAATAAGACTCGAAACCCTTTGATATAAGTCTCCTATCCCAAACATAAGAAATAATCATTACCAATGTGCAGCTAGTAGATCCCTACCACACAATTGGGAGTATGTCGGGCATGGCTAAGGTAATGATCTTTGTAGAAAAATTCAAGACCGTATGATAGGGGATAACTATTCCATATACATAATCTCATCAATGTCCATCATATCTAATACACTAAAGTTTATCTGGGTATTAAACTCTCGAAAGGTTAAAACACATAAACTATAAACCATATCCACTACTTAAAAATCACCCATGGGAAAAGATACACATAATGGCACAGATAAAGAATCCAGTACGATCTAATCACACTAAGTAATAAGAAGATACATATGAATAAATGGATAGCAGATAAAATAAAGAAAAAGTCAAATAACGGATCACCCAAATCATACATATAATAAGAACATTTGAAGACTCTACCTCTGGTCGGGTAGGTACAACATATATATGACTTTAACCATTCCCTGACTGGGTGCCATACTGATCACCTATCCTACCTACCCAAGGAACTTTACAAAAACCTTGAGGACCACCCTAACAACCCATATACCACCTCTATCTAGGGGTGATACTTTCTTAACCAGCGAGATACTCTGTGTTATAGTTACCACTATTTCATATCAGGGGAACTCTCAAGAAAAATAGTCAAAAGTCCTACACTAATAGTACCAAACACTATCCTATGTTTATAAGATTCGATTGCCCTCGAATAGAGACATCAGCTAAAAAAACCATAATATAAATCCCTCAAAACTGAGCACTACTTTGGAAATCATATCACTATAGTAAGGCTGATTTTAAAGAAAACCTCAGAGAATTGAGTCTTTGTCAATGGAGGATATCCAGCTAGCTTGGAATCTAGTTAAATTTTTCACTAGATTCTAGCTACCAGGTCCTTCTTAAAAGTAGTGTAGTTTACCCTACACCTAGATTATGGAGCCTATCCTCATAATTAATCAAGATTACAAATGAATCCTCGATAGGTACACTACAAAACCTTAGTGGAATCTATCTCAAAAACCTACCCAAGATTTTATGCTACACAATAGTCATAGTTAGCTAGGTGACTACTGACTAAGAAACTACCGACACTTGAAGGATCTTAACTCTATGGACACAACTACATGTTGTTCTTTTTCCTCTATAACACTTTGTTCAGCAGATTAAGCACCATTAGGCGGTGCACTACCAACCAAAACCAATAATCTAACTAATGCATCTTTGAATTAAAATAAAAAAATAAAATCTTATGGAGCTTGAGTTACCCTTGGCCCACCACTAGCTAGTTTAAAGTAATCTCTGGTGTGGAAGCAAAAATAGGGACTACTGAAGGATCCCTATCTAGACCTCTATATAGGGTTACAAATTTCGTCTAACCCCAACTTATAGGTTGACTATGACCTCTAGTAGGATCCCTAGTTGAGAACTAGGTGTCCTCGTCTCACATAGAAATAGCCCACATCCTAGCCATCTATGAAATTGTAAAACCAAGTGAATAATAGAAATAAACATAGACTCTTAGCACAAACTGTGTGAAGGAAGTAAATATATGCTATAAATGTCCTACTGCCTCTGAAAGATAATAAATGGGTATCATAATTTTGCTCTGTAGGTATCCACTAGACACTTTCCTTTGTACCTATAATACCAGTTAACATAGGATCTGTTATAAAATTTTGACAACCCAATTGTAAGACCCCATAAAATTCCCAAATTAATTCAGTCCTTTAAGCTTGTTAAGGGATCCCAGACTTAGAAAAAATTCTAGCTAAGTATTCATACTTAGTTTATTTTTAGGCCTTTGAAAGTTGACAATCTTATTTCGCGACCTTAAAGTCCTTTAAATGTCTATATTTTTGTTAATTCATGACCAGGAAGGTCAATTGGTGTTCCTAGATAAGTTTTGTATATTTTGAACTTCGTTTAAAGCTTTTTTAGAATCCCAAAATAGTGTACCAATGCGATCTTGGTGTGCCGCATCACCTATCATATTGGTTAATATTTTCCCCATCTACTAGCATTAAATTCTAGTGAGTTGACGTAATCTTGGCATGCTGCATTGGATATTGCATTGGTTCCATCGACGCACCACATAGACCTATATGTTGGCAATCCAATTTTAACTCACTAAAAGACTGCATTCTTGGGGGTATTTGGGTCTTTTTTCCCTGACTCTTAGCCCCCAAAATATAAAATTTAATACCCTAGAAAGCAAATGAACTCATTCTTTCTCAATTTCTTTCAAGAACAAGCCTTAGGGTTTTTAAATTTTAAATCAAGAACACAAGATTCCATTATTTATTTACAGAAATTCTTCAACAAGGTATGTAAAGTATTCGTTCATCCAAGGGTCCCTTCCACCCTTGGATTTCAAGAAACTTCTTTTAAAAATGTGAATTGTGATTTCCATGTTGTGGGTTTGAATCTAACCATGTTGATGTTGGGGAATGGGTTCCAAGTTGAAATCATTTATGTGTTTCTTGATATTATGATAGCATGTAAATTGAAATTTGATTCTCTTATATTGAAACACTTGAATTATGAAGTCATTATGTATTAGCATTGTTGATCATACCCAAGTATAAAGCTACGCCTACTATGTGTTTGATAAAATGTTAAATTGAGACTATGGTGCTTTTATGATCCTTTGGTGGTCTAAATGATGAACTTATTCTATGCCCATATGTTCACAATGTCTTCCATGTTAAATCTTTACCTTTTATGTGTTTGATGAAATGCCTCATAATATCGTATTGTGAGTTGTTGACTATTGTCAAGTATTCAAGAATTGTCATGTCTTATTATTGTTATGCTATCGAGTCCTGGGGGTATATAATACTTGACAATTTAGTTGTATGCCTAGAGCTAGTGTCAGTTACAAAAAAGTCTCAATCATGTTACGATCAGTAGTAGTCTAGTTCAGTTATAAAACTTAGGAAACCTCAACAAACTCAGTATCAATCCAGTCCCATTCAGTATTCAGTTCAGTCCTTAATAAACTCAGTTAGATAACATAACTAAGTAGTATTCTATCATTAAATGGAACTTAGTAAACTTAGCTTAGTTCAGATAATCAGTACAATTAGTTACAGATCAGTGCATCCTAGTATCAGTTAGTATCTATTTAGTTGGAGGTAGGATTCAGCAGCAAGTGAACCCAAGGATGGGGGATCACCTGCCAGTAGAGGGTGTATTCCTTAAAAGCAGTCGTTGCATTCCAGAACTACATAGAAAACATAGGTTGAGACATCAAAATCTACTAGTTGAGGGTTGATAAGGTGGCTTAACCCGATAGTTGAGGGTCCCACCATTCTCATTTGAGAACCTACCAGATGAGGGTATCTCTTTAGTGTCTTTACTCATGGAATGATACTGACACCCTTCCAACTGGGGTTACAGGTTGGACCCCATATCTATTTAAAAAAAGGGCATGTCGGTTAGATGATTACCTCCCACAGTCTCAGTCTCTATCTTTAGTAAAGAAATCAGATAATTCTACAGATCTCATGGCTGTCAGATACAGTCAATTTGCTCATTACAAAAATCAGCTAGTTCCATCAAAAATAGGACTGTCTGACACAGTCACTCAGTAAACAACATATCAGTTATCATTTATACTAGTTATTAGTAATCTATGTTATCAGTAAACTTAGTATTCAGAATCTTTTTGACTTCATCTATGGTTATTTATTCATGCATGTATTCTCACGCAGTCATGTTCATGTTATTAAGTCAATTATAGTTTATGCATATGAAGCCTTGTATTTATCCTTACCTCACTTTGTGTACTAGTACATTCACATGTACTGATGTATAATTTTTTTTGTGCATGGCGTTTTATACCATAGGTTCATACGTACAGGTCCTAGAGCATTCTTAGCAATTCAAATATTTAGCTAGCAACTAGCAGTGAGTGCTCATCATTCAAGGATATTCTATTATTTCATTATCTCATTAGATTTAGCATTTTCGTAGATAGAGTTAGTTGGGGGATTAGCCCATCAACTCCTTATTTAGATAGTTTAGTTTAGAGGCTTTTCAAACTAGATGTTCAGATAGTATTCAGTATTTAAGATTCTGATGTTTTACCAAACTTTTTTTATTTTATTTTCATCAGTATTACAGTTTTGAACCTTATGGTATTTCATCCCATTATTCTGTATTATGTAGTGTTATTACTCAGTTAATACAGTAGGTACCAGTCATTGGTTAGATTGTGGTCCTTAGGGATTATAAGCACTTGTAGCATCTGGGGTACCGGACTCGGGGCGTTACACTAATTTCATGAGTCATAATGGTGCCAACTTTAACCCACAAATAGGTTAGCAAAATCATTTTCTAAGTTATCAGGTAGGTATTCAAAACTAGTGTAGATATCAATATTATACAATAATTGGATCCCAAGGAACCAAAAAAAAGTTATAACATAGCTAGAGATAATAATAAGATAAGAGTAAAACATCCCACAACCTAGTAATCTTGGTACAAGAGCCTCTAAAGAATAGAGTACTATATGTTTCAAATATACAATAGTCTCTAAAGAAAGTCAATCAAAAGGATAAGAAGAAGAAAAAGGTATCATCGGCTCTGAAATCTCACTGTATCTCTGAACTCTGACCATCACTAATACTTGTCAATGATGGAAACTAGTATCTATATCTAGATTAAAAAGGGTGTAGAAGTGTAGTATGAGTACCAAACTAATGGTACCCAGTAGGCATCCGACCGAGCTAAAATGTATTATAAATACAATATGATGTCAGATAATAATCTAAGTTAGGGAAAAGGGTAACTTATAAACAAACTCCAAATACTGAATGTAAACAATCGAGTAAATAATATCAAATAAAAGTAACTAACTATAGCATAGTTGGGCCCCGTAAGCCTAAAATATGCAAAAAAGAGAAAACAATCCACATGAGCGCCCATAGTCCTAGTTGATGCAATCAAGAAATGTCGACCATAACACTTAGAAAACATCTAAAACTTGAAACTATAATCATGGATTCTTCCATACCATAAACACCTTACTCAAATTTCATCCATAACCATCATACATATCTCACATGCCAAACATTATCCAAAAATAGTATCATGAGTACTAGAATCATATCAAAAGTAATAACATCACAGATGGCAGACTCGAACCAGTCTCATTATCATAATTGTCAAACTCAAATAGGTCTCAATAAATCCTAAGCATAAGACTAAAATAAGTCAAAATAGGTCTAAATCCTCTTTGGCTTAGAAATATAGATAGGATAATGGGAGAAGTCCTATAGAGTCTACAAGGAGCTAACTATAATCTTGACCTAAAGAGAGCTAAAGGGTCCCATTTCTAAATTCGAAGGTTACTCCACCTCAAACTAGACTAGGTTCCAAATTTGACTAAAAAGTGCAAGTTTTGCCTCATTAGGTCCTAAGATGGAAATTCAACACAAGGAATGGGTGGCTAAGTCTGATCCGCCTAATTAAGGTCCAATAATCTAATTTTTTAAATGTTGAACCAATTTACTGTTCCTTGCATAAAACTGTCATAATATCATACTGATACTATAATTAATATCAATCTAAAATGAGAGTGATCCTAGTTTACTTGGATGTAAAAGAATTCTCAATAATATCCACAAAATTAAAGATTTCCTCTTTTAAGAAGCCTTCGCAGAGTGCAAATCCATCAAAATATTGATCTACATATTTAATGTGAGAATAATGGTACCCATATTGTATTTTTATGCATCCTAATTTGAGTAAAATCCCTTATGGTGTTCTCTTGTGGAATCAGAATGTTAAAACTGTCAACTCTACCCTCTTTACCAAGGATAATTTAACCTCAAGAATGATTAAATTTTGAAATCAATGATACTCATTTAAACCAATAAAAGAACTAGGTCTTTACGACTAAATTGGAGAATTAAATCAAGAATTAGATGGAAATTTACCATGATTTTGATGAGGAAACAACTTTCTAGATGACATCAATAACCCACGATCACCCAAGAATGAATCTCCTATTTTTCATTATTTTCTAGGTCTTTAATGCTCTTTTAAGTTGGAGAAAATAGGAGAAAAATAGGCGAGGGCTGAAATAAATGGCCCTACAATTACCTCTTTAGCGATCACTTGACCTCTTAAGAGGTTTCTGCTAAAGAGGCATAGGATCACCTAACTTACCTTTGAAGCTCGGACATTCTTTGCTAAAACATACAACATACAACTTAAGTGACATATGCATTTGTGTTATGGTCTCTACTAAAGTAACATGGCAGGGACTGACATGGCTAATAAACCAATACTTTTGTCTCTAAAGTGACCGCTATATGTAGTTTTGATGATGAGCAGCTAACTATAAGGGAACAAGTCCCTTAATGTTCATGGTACAGTACAGCTGGCACGCGTGACTTCTCAATCTTTTTCTCCTGTGTAACAAACTTGCAGGTGTTTCCCGTACTAATTAGGACACCTGGTTTAAATGATATATCAGCCCTAATCATCACTTATCTATAAAATGAAAAAAATGATCATTCATCAAATGTTTTTTGAATTTATAATAAGTGAACAGAGGCAAAAAAAAACCCTAATTCAATACTGCTCAAGTTCTTACCTGGTTATGTGTGCATAAATAGAAATTATTATTGAGTGAGTTCTGATATGTAAATGAATTTCTTGTGTTATAATACTAATGAAATTTTGTTCTTAGGTAAAGTTTCCTAAGACTAAAACTGCTTAGTTAATCAGTATAGAGGGTCCTTCGTAGAATTGTCATGGTGAGCTTGTAACTGAGTTATTACATGTGAAAGGAACTTAGAGTTAGGTTCATTGAAGGTTGTAATCATAAGTTTTGTTAAAATGGGTTTTGAGGTTCTTGTGAGGGAAAACTGTGGTTTTTCCCCATCTTGAGCAAGGGTGGTTTCCATATTAAAATCTTGTGTTTTTATTCATCCTGCACTTTCTGTTGATTCCTACTTATTCTTCAGTGTTTAGTTGTGATTAACTTTGAGGAACTTGGTCCCTCACTGTGGTCA
Source organism: Capsicum annuum (assembly GCF_002878395.1). Taxonomy (NCBI): domain Eukaryota; kingdom Viridiplantae; phylum Streptophyta; class Magnoliopsida; order Solanales; family Solanaceae; genus Capsicum; species Capsicum annuum. The sequence goes on from NW_025889281.1 coordinate 49,164, forward strand.
AACCTCTAGGGTTTCAACAATATATATCAGAGCTAGGTCACTCTCAAAGGTTTACACCTAGAGTGTATTGGTTAGCATAGCTGCTCCTCCTAATCTAGAAGAAGGGAAATCTACCACTAGACCACCAAGATTTAACGTGTAGTATTATCGATGTTGGAAAACCAGGTTGTTTAACATTATTATGTCTTAAGATAGTGAATTGATGGACATTATCCTTGACAGTCCTTATATTCCTATTAAATAAGTCAGAGAAGGAGAAATAATGAGAATATTTGTTAAATACAAGAGAGAGTATGATGATGAAAACAAAAGATTATAACGCCAAGAAGTTGTTAGTTTGTGTTACAGGGCTTGATGGATATAACAGGATCTTCACTTATAAAAATGCCAAAGTGAGATGGGATTACTTGAGGATGTGAAGGATTCTAAGGGAGACATGCTGACTACTTAGTATGAAACCTTCACCTTGAAAGAAGGAGAAATAATCCAAGAAATGCATACTAGGTTCACTTCTATCCTAAATGAGCTTCATTGCTTAGGAGAAGTGATTCCATTATTTAAGCAAGTGAGAAAGATTCATGGTGTTCTTCCTAATTCCTTAGACAACAAAGTGAATTCTATGAATGAGAAAAAGAACCTCAAGACCCTCACCATGGATGAACTCATTGGTATTCTAAAGACTTATGAGCTTAAAAAACAAGAGCTAAAGAAGAAAGAAGTAAAATGAGAAAAATACCTAGCTTTAAAGGCCTTAAAACATAATTCATTTAAAAAAGATACTGATGTTGCCTATTTAGAAAGTAGGATTGTTAGAGACATAAAGATGAGTGGTTAGTTCAAAAGAAAAGAAAGCAGCATTAAAAGGGGAAGCAGTACTAAGGTATGTCATAAATATAAAAGTCTTGAGCATTACATTAAAGACTGCGCATTGAAAAAAGTGGATTACCATGAGTACCTCAAGACTATAGGTGACAAGGGAAAGAATAAGGACCAGGTCCCTAAAAATTTAGGAAGGAAAATAGTAGCTGAGTATGCTCTAAACCAAGATCCTGCAGCATGAGAAGACTCTTCCAGTGATTCAGATGAAAATGAGAAGAGTGGAGATGTTTCTATGCTAGTAGTAAAAGACCATCTAGATATCTATGATTGCTTATTTGCATTCATGGAAAACACATAGCATGTAAAAGAATAAAGGGTAACTCTATCTAATATTAAGGAGAATAAATATAATTACAGTGCTACAATGATGAAAAGGCTTGCAAGTGTACTGATAGACTTTGTATGTGAACTAACTGCTGAGAAAAAAATGTTAGAAGAGAAAGTAGAGAAACAATAACATGAGTTGATTTCTTTAACTCTCTATATTTATGAAACTGAAGAGTTGCTCACAAGGATGTAATCTGAAAAGCAGAGTTTAATGAGTAATCTGACTAAAGTAAAGCTAGAAAAGGGAAGAAATAATCTTCAAGGCTTTATGTTGTTGAGTAAATATTGAAGGATTTCACAAAAACACCTTATGTCTTTACTTCACAAGAATGAAGAGTTAGTGAAGGACCTGGTCCGCTTAAGAGAAAAGTTGAACAAGTCTCTTAAATGGATTGCTACTTTACAAATCCTTTCTAATATAAGTAGTAAAGGTGTTAATGATGGCAACAGATTGGGATATAAAGGAGAATTCAAACCTGTTGGGTGGTAAGGAAAGAGCGTCAATGGTGCTTGAAACAAGTCTCTCAAACCTATGGGCAATCATTGTGGGAAAAAAGGGCACTCAAAGGGGAATCATCAAATTTGGATAAGTGCTGGAATGAACAAATTTTGACATTTTCAGTAGGAGAATACACAACCAAATGGATTCAAGTATTTTAATAAGATAAAGAAGAATTCTCTACCTAGATGGGCGAAGAAGGTTTCGATCACACCATTTTCTTCTCACTGGGAGCTCAAACTCAATGGGTTCCCAAATAAAACAAGTGATCATGGTTCCAGTTTGTAGAAAGGGGAGTGTAGTAAGGAATGTTCATTAAAAGTGAGTGTTCAGGGATAATTTTTAGAATATGTGTTTGTGTTATCTCTGTCTCTCACGACACTCCAAGGTAGAGGTTTCATATCTTGAAACAATTGATTTCAATAAATCTATTCCTTAGAAGGCTCATCCTAGAAGAGAAAGTTCCAGCAAGGTAAGTAATGTCTAGTTAGGGACCTAATCCTTAAATCTTCCTTGAGAATAAGTTTTGAGATAAAAAAGGCATGTAGAGGCTAGAGCATGGATTGATCAAGACAACCTGATCTAACATGTGAATTAGTCTAACTCCAAGAATTGGATATGCTCATGAGGTAGGTATTCTTGGTAGAATAGGTGCTTGTTAATCTAACACAGCTACATACATTTTCAGGTATACACATAGGACAACATTTTAGGAGGAGAATAGTTGAAGCAAACACAAGTATAGAATTCAGTAAAAAAGTGGGGGACCTAGTCCCATCACTTAGCTTAGTACCTATACAAGATGCTTAAAGTAATCCTAAAATATTTTCTGAAAAAGCCATGTATGTTCTCTCCTATAAGGTGTCAATTTGGGTGCAAAATAAAGAGTCTCACTTTTTAAGTCTTGATATGTCAGTTCAAAAATAACATCTTTTAATGATATGATCAGCTCTTAAAATTTCTAAGTTAGACGTTCTTGTCATTATTCTTCAACTAATCTAAATTATCTTCCCAAATCTGTAAATCTTCTCTAAACCTAATATAAGCCAGCTCATCTATGTCTCTTGAAATCAAATGGAAAAAATTACTACTTTCTCCAACCCAGCAAAAGACCTTGAAGTAGATAAATCTTCAGAGAGTCAAACTAGACATCACCAAATTGAATATTCTCTTTCTTCAAAATTTGAAACCATGGAAAACATCATCTATAGTCTACAATAACAAACTAAGTCAATTCTTTTACTGAATCTTCCTTAGAATGTCCAGAACCCACAATCAAGTTAGTCTCTATTGAACCCTCCTTAACCTTAAAAGCTTATGCTTATCCAATCATGTTTGAGAATCTAAACAATGGATTAGGATCACCAAAAGAAAAAAGAAACTCCTCAACCTAAAACTCCCTCTTCTCCAGGAAATTCAAAACTACCTAAAAATTTCCAAATTCTTGATTCATCCAAAAAAGTTGAACTCTTTAGAACATAATAAGTACATGATTTTCCTACACCCTCAAATTCAAATGCTATTTTTTCTGAGTAATTTGGTAAAGAAATTCTAAGAAAAAGGAATGATATTTCCTACAATAAGACTGGAGAAAAATCAACTCCTACTTGTATACGACAGAAAGAAAAGCTTAGTAAATAGAGAAAAATATAAAGTGGATGATAAGGATAAAGTGAATGAGGGAAAAGATATGTTGTTACCACCAAATGAGTTAGATGAAGAGGATGAGGATGAAGTGCCTCTAAGATTATTAGTAAAGAAACTGAGAGGAAGTATAGGTAAGGAGAAAGTAATAAATTTTGAGGTAAAGCTGACTAAAACCTATTCTACAAGAGTTTCTAAAAAAAAATATTGGAAGATGCCTTGAAGGCCAACGAATTTTCAACCATAAAAAAATGGCTCAAGAAATATATTGCATTAGAGGAGAAAAAAATGTGGAAGTTATTATGGTTTAAAAAAAGGAGGACATAGATTCAAAAGTTATTGCTGCTAATGAGGAAATAGGAAAGGAAGATGAGGTTGCTGAATGGATCAGGTTCTCTAAGTCAATGACTAGCGGTTCTACTAAAATTTAGAAAGGAATATATATCTATCAATAAAAAAAGGTTCTGAGGGACCCGGTCGCATAAAGAGAAAAACTAATAAGAAAGGAGTGCCAAGTAGTGAGCCCAAAAGAAAGTTAAAGAATAAACAAAAGAATGATATGTCTAAATAAAAGAGGATTGGGAACCTGAGAACAAAAAATATTCTATATGGTATAATGTTTGATTATAAAATTCTATGAAAAATTTGGGATGGTAGAACTGGTGGAGTATGTGAGGCATCATGGCTGGTTGTACCTGATGTAAGAACTAACTCCCATTTTCTTTAAAAGTAAGGTGAGAGAATTTTACTACTCCATGGAATTGTCAGAGGATGGTTTTATTATGACTGCATAGGTTCAGGGAAAGGTTCATAAGATAAATGAAGAAATACTATGAAAATTTCT
>NW_025889282.1:0-8727 GCF_002878395.1 Capsicum annuum
TTCACAGGGTTACCTCCTAGAGTACTCGGTCAACTACAACTTCAATTGTTTTTATATGATTTTAAAAATTATGCATATATTTTATGATTTTAAAAATAATTAAGATCATTTCGGACCAAATTAACATTTTTAAAACTACTTGTCATTCTTTTGCAAAATACAAATCAACCCATACAAAACGTTTCATCATTTTAAATCTTGAGGTCTGTCTTTTTCTCTCTCATTCTCACTCAACAATATAGTACAGACAAAAACTACTCAATAAATTTGCTCAACCCTCCACAATATATCATTTTTCTTCTCATTTCCGACCACATAGGTATTATTTTCGACATTATTCTTGCTTGTATCAGTTGTTTACTTTGTCTTCGTAGGCAACAGAGTTCGAGAAGAGCTTTATATTTGTTTTTTTTCTAAAAAATAAGGGCTTTTAATTTAATGATGAAAAATAAAACTTTTAGTTGTATTATCTTCGAGAATGAGTTTACAATTTTGAGTTTTAATGGTAAAATCATAGAAAGAACTCGAGAAATCCCTAGTTTCCATCGCAGTGTTTCGTTGATTGTCGTGGTATAGTTGGATAGTGTTGGTAGTGGTGGTGATGGTGGTGTTTATGGTCATCGTGGTGGCACCGGTGGTGGCATTGGTTGGTGGTATTTATGGTGGTGTCAGTGTTCGTGGTGTTTGTTTGTTTGTTGGCATTAATTGGTGATGTTTGTGGTGGTGGTTGTTGGTGTGTCAGTATTTGTGGTGTTTGTAATGTATTTTTTAAAATCTATGCATACATCAACTGTAATGTAATTTTTGTTTTTATTTGTCTGTAGGTAAAACATGTCTCCCAAAAGAAAAGAAAGTGAAAGTGGATCAACATCTAATCACTAAAAAAAAAGGCTACAGTATAGAGGGATTCGAAGGAGCTTCCTGAACAATCTCAGTCAGGAAAAAGTAAAGTTGAGGAGAGATATAAAAACAATATTGAGGGAGGTGGACAAGGGTCCGTAGATGATGATGAAAAAAATAAAAGTGAGAAAGAAGAAGAATTGGAGAGTCAGTAAAAAAAAAGAGAATGATTATCAACATGATGATAATGGATCACCGACGGGGCGTGAGTTAATATCGACATCCCAGCATGATCCTGTCAAAACTTTTAGTATTGACAGGTTTAAAGTTACGATGCCGATAAATGACCCAGAAGGAAAACAACTAACTAGTCAAATTGTACTTAAATGTCAGATGGGGAAAAATTTTGAACATTTTATGAAAATTATGAAGAATGAAAATATAGGCGGACTTTTTAGGAAAAGCTACTTTGGACGCTTTCTTGAGCTGCCTGAGGACCCCTCTGCCTGTATTCGTTTCCCTATGATGATGGTATATAGTCTTCTCAAGCGCAGGATCAAGTACACGGGGGATGATGAAGATCTGAATGAGGGGGCAAAAAGAAGATGGATGAAATCTGGATCAACTACTGTGGCATGCCTGTTTGTTTTGGCTTGCAATAGTTTACCATAGTGAACGGCCTGAGATGCCATCGTCCAGAATGAACACCACCCCGCAAAAGATCCAAGGCAAAAAATACAAGGGAAAAATAGATGGGTTATTTCACATTGCTCGACTTGGCTACAAAGCATCGGATTTGTTGACAGATCTCGAGGATAAAACCATACCAAAGCAGTACAGGGAGCAATTGTGCTTAGTTTGGTTTGTCCATTCGGTTATATTGGCAAGATACATCAACAAGGTCATAGAAGATGATTTATTGGCGCGTGTTGAGGATTTTGATAAATTCAACAATTATCCCTAGGGATATGACAGCATCTACTTTACTGTCCAATATTTACTGACAAAGTTATCCTTAGGGACGACCACATTATACGGCTTTCCTTTGGCTTCATGGTAAAATTAATCACTAATTTTACTCATCCATTAATTTATATTGAATATAGTTATTATGATTTTTTTTGCTTGCTTCTTGTTTACACTTTTTAGGCTTGGGCATTTGAAGTCATTCCTCCCCTCCAAAAGCAGTTAATGGATTATTCGGATGAGGTTTCTCATCCAAGGATGTTTAGGTGGTTGGCTGCAAAGAGCAACACCAATATTAAGGAGGCTGATCTTTTTAACCCTCTGGATGATGCAGTACGTCTTCTTTAAGTAAACTAATTCTACTCAAAGATAAGAAAGATATTGAATAGATGTTATATCTGGTGTATGAGATGTTATATTTGATCACTAGATGGGATATCTATTACGGCGGGGTATATCTTGCATCAGATTACCCATCTGTGGTTTTGGTTCTTTGAATTTGACTCTTAAAAAATTGACCATCTACTGTAAATTATGCAATAGATATTTAATCTGATAACATATCATTCATTTGTTGCTACTTACAGATCATCTATTGCATAACAGATTACCCATCTTATACAGCTGTTGCAATAGATGATTGATATTTTGCATCAGATTATCCATGTGTTGCTCTGTTTCTCTGAACCAGACTCAAATGAATTTTAACTATATAATGCAAACTATGTAACAGATGGGTCTTTTTTTTAAAAATGTAGCCCAACTATGAAAATTATTATATTATATGATTTAAATGCATCTGTTTTTTTTTTCTTTTTATAGGTTGTGCATCCATGGATCGTGCCTACTGAGAAAGAGTTGGTGATGACTTCTTATATTACTCTAGGTCATGTTGATACTATTGTAGACCCAACGATGGAGTTAATAAAGAAGGAATAGGCTGGAGCAACAGCCATAAGAAGAGCAGTTAGGTAAGGTCAGCCTAATGTTGAGGCTCTTCATGACCAACCTTTTACTAAGGCAGATCCGGGTGCTTCTTCTGGTGGAGTTGTTGGTATTTGTGGAAGGCATGATGATGCTGCTACCACTCGTGATGATGAGCATGTTGATGCTCAAGAAAGAATAAATATATTTGAAAACACCCATTTTCGCCCTTACACAGGTCCCTCTCACCCCTCTTTACTCTCGTATTCTTGTTGCAAATGCGATGAGTGCAAGGACAGACAGGATAAACTCTTTGAAAAAGTAGAGGCTATCTCTAAAGCTATCGAGGAATTCAAATCCAAGAGGTATGTCATACCATCCAAGAAGGTGAGGGAGCCACACACTACTACAACGTTGGTTAGGAGAAAGAAAAGAGCAATTAGAGACATACTTTCTACTTGGAAATAAAAAAAAATTACAATTCCTCCCTCTCTAAAAGCTATTAAAGTTTTGGGGCCAGTCAAGAAGGTGGACATATATGAGAAACTTGGCGCCGAAGAGAAGAGGGATCTGCAGCAGGCCAAGAATGCTAAGCCACGCACACCAGATTACCCCAGGCCTCCATTTTCCCCTCAATAGTTCCAGACTATGACTGATATGCGTATGCCGTACGAGGAAAAGTCAAGTTTACTTTTAATAACATAGCTCTTCTAATCTACCCCATGAAAAAAAAGCTATGCAACAGATTTCATATCTGTTGCAACAGCTGGGTATACTGGTGCAACTGGTTGTGGTTCTGTTCCAACTTATTATCTATCTGTTGCATAAGTTGCGTTGGATTATTGATTCAGAGAACCCTATGCAACAGACGGACCATCGATTGCATCTTTACAATTACTAACTTATTTAAAAATTGACTTCTTATCTCACAGTATGTTGACATAATTCTCTGCCTCATGAGGAAAAGAAAATTAACATACCGGGAAGCTTATGACGCTGCCGATAGGATAACGGACCTCGACTTCTACAAGAAGCTCAAGGATAGGTACGATTAACTCAATGGAGAGACGTCAGCCCTTGGCGTGGGAATTGATTTCCTAGTTCCTATATTGGTCTTGGATGAAGAAGAAATATTAAGATATGTTAAAGGGGACAGGCCAAATCCACACGGCAAGAGCTAAACCGAGGCAAAAAGGATTGTTGCAGTCATTAGCATGAACGGCATGCATTATCGGGATATTGAGATACTACTCAAGGAGAGAAAGATCAATGTTTATGACTCCAACGTACCTCTCATCGATGATTTTGATCTTTTTCTCCTCGTAGAGCTACTGATGGTGCTGTTGCCCATCTTATTGAGGGAGAGTGAACTGATGAATCATTTGTCAAAGAAAGTGTTGATGAAGAAATCATAGGATTTTGAAGGTCGAAACAGGGGAATGATCCTTCCAAAAGATGGGGCAGCTAAAGCGAGCGGCTCGCACGCTCTTGCACACATCGAATGTTCGCTGACCGTCACAGAAATGGCCGAGCCAATGAATTTTGGTACTAACTGGACGCTTGAAGCCTGTGTATATAGAAGAGCCTGTGAAATAAAAAATTTTAATTTCAAGTCACCCTTCACTTTATTACATGTACATGTAGTGGCAATAATTTATTTTTGATGAAAGTTGAGTTTTTTATAATGCAATAGATTAGATTGTCAATCTGTTGCAACAATGGGAAGACCTGTTTGAATAATCTAATAATCTAAGTCTAATCTGTTGCAATAGTGGGAAGACCTTTTGATAATTTTTATGAATAATCTAATAATCTAAGTCTAATCTGTTGCAACAGTGGAAACAGCTGTTTGATAATTTCCACAGATGACCTAAATTTTACAACATATGTCTAAATCTTTTTGATTTTTTTCAACTGTTATGCTTGAATATCCATGTGCTCGTCGACAACAAACCAGTAGTAAATACACACACCACCATGAAAATTTCAGCAATTAGGCTTCAATATCCATGTGCCCAACAATACCAAACCAATAGCAATAACGGCAACAATGTAGTATCTTCTTGCTCGATTTTGTTTCTCTTTAGAATCCTTGACTTTATTCAACAAATCCCAAAATACACGATTTTCTTGTGAAGGGTGTCGTTCTTCATACCAATTAAAGTAATCGCATCCACTCAATTTCTATAAAAAAGAGAACACAATTACAAAACAATTACAAGTCAATAATTAATCAATTGATTAAATAAAAAAAATATTACCTTTGAAATATTACAAGTAAAAAACCTACGACCCAGATTTTGTTGAGTCCAAGAAGTCTTTAACAGAGCTTATGACCGCACTTACAATATCAAAAATCTTTATCACAAAAAATAGTGGAAGATGCGCTCGACATTGTCAAGGTCAGTTGGAAAAAATGAAAGTAATAATTTGAAGAATTTGGAATTTGGATAGATAAAAGAAGATAATGATGAAGAAGAAGATTTGAGAATTTAGGATTAAATTTTAGAAGGAAGATGAATATATAAGACAATGGGAGGAAAAATGATCGTTGGGGGCCAAGTGACGGCAAGTCAGCGAAATGTGCCAGAACTGACACTAACACATTTGATGTCTATTTTATTTTACATCTTTAAAATGAACATGTCTACTTGATGCCTATTTTATTTTAGGTGTTTGAACTAAACACCGTCGATGGGTTGCGCCTTTTTTATTTCAATTCACTTTAACCTTTTTAAATGTAGTGGCAATTTTTTATGTCCAACAAAAGTTGAATTTTTTATAATGCAACAAATTCTCCATCCGTTATATCAGTTTCCTACCTGTTTGACATATAGTTTATCTGTTGCAATAGGTTGGTCATCTGTTGCATTATCTCAATGTTTTTATCTAAAGTCCATCTGTTGAAACAGTGGAAAGACATGTTTGATAAATTCTTATAGATAACCTACGTGTTGCAACATATGTATAAATCTGTTCGATTATTCTAATAGATGTGTCTTCTATTGCAAAAGACAAAGTCCATCTGTTGCAACATATGTCTAACTCTGCTCTTTTTTTCAATAGATGTGTCATCTGTTGCATTATCTTAATGTTTTTATATAAAGTTCATCTGTTGTAATAGTGGGAAGACCTGTTTGATAAATTCTAACGGATCACCTACCTGTTGCAACATATGTCTAAATCTGTTCAAATTTTCCAATAGATGTGTCGTCTGTTGCAACAGATACATTATCTATTGCAATATTTGAATCTAGTATTCCTTTTCAACCAATAAGTTCAAATCTAAGGAATAAATAAAATTCATAGACAAAATAAAATAAATCGAAGCCTTCATAAATTAGCTGAAATAAGTCAACGAATAAATAAAATGTAAAAATATTGTTATGGGTACAGATCTCAACAAATACATCAACAACAATTCAAGTATACTGCCAAGGATTGCTTTGACAATATCAAGCTATAAGGATCTACTCAGTATGGACAAGTTGTTCTTCATTCGGTGCTATGGAATTGGGCTTTGCTCATCGTGGATCTTCATTGTCGCTTGCATACGGTTTCTGCGCTTTCTGTTCTCCGTATTTTCATAAAAAGAGTAGCATATTGTCAATGTTGTTCAGAAGTAGCTTCTTCTATATCCACCTGGAAGCCAGAGTTGGTCAATGCTAATCACGGAGATACAACAAAACAGAAAAGGATAACTCATCTCTTCTAGCAAATCAAACAGGTCTTCCTTCCATTTTAAATTATCCCAAACATATTATATTTCTGTTGCAATAATGAATTAACTTTTGGGATAAATTTCTACATGAGGAAGACCCTGTGTGATAATTTCCAATGGATGAACCATCCGTTACAACATATAAATCATCTATTGCAACAGATAGGTCGTCTGTTGGTATAAATAAAAGTTGTACGAAGAGCTGTTTGATTTGCTAAAACAGACGAGACATATGTTGCACCAGATAAAGTATCTGGTGCAACAGGTTAGTCAACTATTGTAACAAATGTATATATTTGTTTGATAATTTTCAGCAGATGTGTCATCTGTTGAAACAGATATGTGTCTGTTTGTTCTTTGGACATTGTACGTTGCTCAGTGCAACACGAAGATAGAGGATTTGCAATTTTTCTTTTTTGGATGCTTGATAATGCTCTGGAAATCACTCTCCTTCTCCTCTTAGCCCTAATCTCTAATGGAGCGGATGGAAATAAAATTCTCTTTGATGAAATGGGACCCCTCTTAGATGTTAATTCCTTTATAGAAGCAGTTAATGCATTAATAACATTAATCACTACATCATGTTTCGCCCTACAGTCTTGACATTTGCATGCAGAACTTTCGCTGGAAGAGGCAAAATCTGTATAACCAGTATGATCATACTCATAATGATTTTTTTTAAATATTGTAAGAGAAGCATCATTAGCACCAACAGCAGCACCACTACCACTACCAACAGCTCCATCAATAACAACAAGCCCACCCTTCAAAATTATTTTTCTTGTAATGGTTGTTGCTCCAAACAATTCTATTTTTATTCTGTCGATGACCTTAGGGTCCGATAAAGTTTGCACAGACCGTAAAGTAAGAAAAAATAACATCTTCAACTCTCAATTGGTCAGAACTAGCGACGGATGCACATTCTAACATAAATCATTGCATATATTAGAATGATGATTAGATCATTAAGAAAACATTAATTAAAAGAAAAAAATAATTATAATTATACTTACTGCATCCTTCGGGAGGTTGAAGAGATTAAGAAATTTTACATTTTTATGAGTTTTGGCCAACAACCATCTCAAGATTCTTGGACGGGAAACTCCTTCCTGGTAGTTCACTTGTTGTCTCAAATAAGGAATGGCTTCAAATGCCCAAGCCTGTAAAATAATGCCAATAAATCAAAACCATTGTAGAGCAAAAAAAATAAATGATATCATAATAGAAGAAAGAAATATTTAGCATGAAAGCCCATGGAAAGCCATATAAGTTGACTGTCTTTGGCGCTAACGGAGTCAACAAATATTTGACAGTCATTTTGAAGCTTTCATACCCCCATGGATAGCTGTTAAATGCCTCAAGATCCTCAGAGAGCTTTACTAAATCGAGGCTTATGTTATTGTTAATGTCTCTCGCCCAAAGAATATTATGTACAAACCAAACCAAGCACAATGACTGCTTGTGCTTCTTTGAAAGTCCTTTACCTTTCAACGCTTCTATCAAATTTTTGTTTTTGAAGCTTGGACAAGGTCATCACGATCACACAACTTGCCTTTGCCTTTTTTGGGTGTGCGGGGTGCTTTTTTGGGTTAGAATAGTTATAACTTGAGAAGGAGGATAACATTTTAGTCCAATAACTATGACAAACTCCTTCCAACCAAAACAAACAGGCATGCCACAATAATTTATCCACACCTTATCCATCTTATCTTTGTTTTCATACATAAACCTACGCTTGAAAAGTTCATATACCATTTTTATTTGGAAACGAGCATTGTTATCCTCCGATAAATCAAGATATTTCCTAAAGTAGATATCCTTGAAATAAGCATCCAATTTTTGTTATCGAAGTATTTTTCTGAAGACGTCGAAAGATTTTCCCATGGCTGACTTAACCACAAAATCACCCGTTAAATCTGCGGCACCATCACACTGCATTCTCACAGGATAACGATCAATGCTGAAGGCTTTGACCAACTCTTCGGTGGAAGGGCTATTAGCATCTGCATCATCTCTTTTAAAACATTCCTCCCTCCGTGTTCATCATATTCTTCTCCCGATTGAGATAACACTTGTAGAGCAAGCTCATAGAATTGTGGATGTAGCCTAGCTGCTTCACTTGTTCTTTTACTTGGACTTGATTTGGTTTCTGTTCTTTTGGAAACCATATTATCTAAAATTAACAAGAACATAAAATAATATATTATTGTTGATTAATGCATCATTAAAAAAGAATAACAGTAAATCAAACAAGCAAAATAGTAAAATAACAGTTG
>NW_025889282.1:8827-11767 GCF_002878395.1 Capsicum annuum
TAACAGTTGTAACAGATCACCGATCTGTTGCACCAGGTAGTATATCTGTTGCAGTATATAACCAAACTGTTGCAGTGGATGAGTAATCTGTTGCAATAATACAAAATATACCACTCATCTTTCAAGAAAGATGAATGGTATGTTCAATAGATCACACAACTGTTGTGACATCATCTGTTGCAACATATGAGTGATCTATTGGAATATTTAAATAATTCGTAGCAACGGCTAAGTAATCTGTTGTGACAATACAAAATATATCACTCATCTGTTGAGAAAGATGAATGGTTTGTGCAACAGGTCACACATCTGTTGCAACACATGAGTGATCTGTTGGAACAGTTATCAACGATCAATATTGTTTATATTTCTTCCAACATAGGGTCGTCTATCGCGACAGATGAATGATCAGTTGGAAAAATCAAGACTTGGACTTTTCCTGTAGGAAGAGTTGGTAGGATTTTATCCAACAGGAGGTCCATCTGTTGCATCAGATCATTAATCTGATGGTTCTTCCATTGCACCAGATGGTTAATTAGTTGCATCAGATTTTTTATTCAAAACTTAATCTGTTGCAACATATGGTAAAACTGTTGCATCAGATTATTAATCTGTTACATCAGAATTGTAATCTGATGGTTCCTCTGGTGTATCAGATGGTTGATCTGTTGCATCATATGATGAATCTGTTGCATCAGATGGTTAGTATGTTGCACCAGATGGGTAATCTGTCGGAGGAAACAGTAGCACGATTTTGTTAAACAAAAAATAGCAATTTTACCATTTTTACCAAGAACAACAACAAACAAATCAAACCAAATTGTCCTTTTATTTTTATAAACACAAACAATAAAAATCAAACTTAAAAAAAATGCAAAAAATAACAAAATATCATAATTCACTTCGAAAAGAGAAGAGAAGAGAAGAAATACCAGAAATTAGGGTTTTATTCAGACCGTATTTCAAATTAGTGTAACAAATATTGAAATTGTTAACCAATACTATAAGAGAAGTTGGCTCAAGTTCCTTGTTTTCTTCAAAACTAAAAAGACCATAAATTTTTACTTGTGAAAAAAGAAAAGGACCGATGAAGAATTTGAAACTGTTGGGACCGGAGAGCAAGGTTGTCACGTCGATTGAAGTCGAAAAGGAACTGGAATCCCAACTATTTATAGTTGGATGTTAAAGTCGCCGAGGATTGAAACAAGAAATTTGCAGAATAATTAGTTGGGAGAGAGTTGAGAGAAGCTGTCAAAAGAGGGATGAGAGACAGGTTGATTGAATTGAAGAGGGAAACTCGAAGCCCAACTATTTGTCGTCGGGGGTTGAAGGGAGAAATTTTGCAGAACTGTTAGTTGGGAGAGAGTTGAGAGAAGCTGTCGAGAGAGAGGAGAGAGTGGTTGATTTGGATTGAAGAGGGTGTGGGTTGGGTTGGGTTGATTTGTATTTTTTTAAAAGATTAGAAAGTTTTGAAAATATTAATTAAGTCCACAATTAACTTGATCAAGTTTCCTAATAATGTTTGACCCTACCTGTTGGTCAATTTCATCAATCCTTCATTCAAGACTTAAAAGACACCTATTCTTCAATTTTCTCATGAAACTCTTAATAAATTAATGTATTTTTTTCAAAGAAAAGAATAAGAATATAATTTTGACTAAATAAGTTTGATGAGTTAAATAGGTTTATTATTTAAAAATAGTTTAATTACATGGCATGCCAATGAGAAGAGAAAGAGACGTATGAATTTTATTTTTCTTTTAGGGAATAATAGTGATAGTTGGGTCATATTATTATCTCTAGAAAAACAAAAGTGATTTTTGTAGGCAATTCAAAAAATATGAGTAACCATTCAGAAAAATGACCCTTGAAAAAATATATGTTAAGTTTTAGTACCGGTATAATTTTTCTAATTATAAAAATTCTTTTAATAAGATAATGCATATTTTTTCAAAAAAAAAAAAAAAAGAATATAATGGTATTTTGATTAAATGAGTTTGGTGAGTTAAATAGATTTAGTATTTTTTAAAAGGAGGTTTCAATGACATGGCATGCCAATTAAGAGAGAAGAAGACTTTGAAGTGTTTAGTATTTTTTAAGGAAAAAATTGATAGTTGAGTGATATTATGATACTAAATGAAACATAAGTGATATTTGAGGAAAATTTTCAAAACTCGGTGACTATTTAGGGAATAGCTAGAAATATGATTCAGATGAAAAATAGTTGTCATCGAGTGACTTGTTTGTTTATCTTTTGAGAGGAACGGAGTAAAATGAACCATTTAGAAAACCTGAACGTGATACGTCTAGAAATGAATAAACTTTCATGCATTTGGTCCTTTTTTTGGAGCTATGACAATGAATTGCTGATAGTGCGCAAAGCAAGAAAACCAAAAGACCAAAAAGATGATCACAATAAAAACAAGTGTGTGTGTATGTGGAGAAAGTTTTTCCTATAAGGTGCTATTTTGGTCCGATTTCTGTAGATGAGATACATCAATCAACTTAACATCCTTCTGGAGATAGATTTATGGAAATTCAATATTTACGTTACCTGATTGAAAAAGGAAAAATCTCACTTGCTAGAGCAAATCTCTATAACTCATATACAAGATCTAGGACCGAAAATAGGGAACAGAGATTACAAGTACCACTTGCACTAAGAGCAGCCAAAACCTATCCAAGAAATTTTATGTAACAGGAAGTTTGCCTATCACATTCTTTAAGTTAGCTTAGAATCAGTAACTTGTGACCTCTTTGAGGGAGAACTAGACTCCCTGGAAGAACTATGTCCAAAGATGTTCAACTTCCCAATTTATTTTGTGAACTCACTCATGAATCTCCGGGAGTTAGATTTTTCCATGTTTTTCTTCATACAAACATGATCTTTCTCCAGGTCATTCAATCTCATCCTTATTCGTGCTAGTTCAAGTTTAAGTT
>NW_025889283.1:0-3760 GCF_002878395.1 Capsicum annuum
GCCTTCTCCCAAATTGATTTAAAGTGATATATGTATATATGTATGTGTTTTAAGGTTGATGATTGAATTGAGAGCATGATTCATGTAAAATCCTTCTCTGGTTATGATTTTTCCTTTACTTATGACATGCTATGGATTGTTTCGAATGTGTTTCGAAAAGCTTGATATGAAAGGTCTTGAATAGCATCATCTTTGGATTATGATTTTGATTTCAAAAGAGAGAGGGTAGTTTATGTTGATAAATGTGAAAATATTCATATAATGAAAGATAGCATGATTTTTCCAAAAGCACATGACCACCATATGTTTGAGGAATTCTTGCATAGTTTTGACTTATGTTTCAGAACATGAAATCTCTTAAACTATTTACATGTTTGGGTGGTCTGAATTGAGTTTTCATGAAAAAAAATCATGCATGATACATTATGTCTCAGAAAATAAGACTTGCAAGTCTTGGTGTGACGACACCAACTCAGATAATGCCATGGTAATCTAGAATAGAATAGAACACATGGTTGAAATTAGATTTTCATATGTTGAAACTATAAAAAAATGCATGATTCAGAATAGGATAAAATTGGGCATAAAGAGAGCTTAGGTAGTTCCCCGAAGAAGGCATGAGTTCAGCTAACTCATTGCCCAAAATCGTGATTTGTTGATTCAGGTACATTATATTATGCTGGCCTAGTGCCGTGTGGTGTATCAGAATTAGAAATGCCAACCCTTGCGGCACACTCGGGTTGGGGGCTTCTCCACCGAGTCAATGCCAGATTCCATACAGCCCGTGGAATATCAGAATTGTAGGAGACTGGCACCTAACTCAGAAACAATACAAAGATCAAAAACTACATTGATAGAAAGTTTTATGATTTATCAAAAATTCCCGTGCATCTTGAATTCATATTATACATGATGTTTTATGACTAGCTATCAACTATTTTATTTATATAAAAGCGTTATTTTGGATTGCATTGCTACCAGTAAATCTGTATTGACCTCTTCCCCCTACCTCTTAGGTTCTGAGGCTCAGTCTAGAGGTCCAAATAAGCAGTAGATAATTCAGACAGCAGATCAGATTTTGTAGTGGTGAGCCTTCTCTGTTCCAGAAGGCCTGTCCTTTCAGACTATGTCATTTATTTTAGTTTTGGTCTACTGGGGGGCCTTGTCCCAATTTTCATATAGTTGTTAGATTTTTATGTAGTAAAGATTTCTTAGATGGTTTCAGATGATGTTTAGTTGATATTGGATTTTATTCCTCATTGTTAAACTAAATCTATAATATGACCGTGTTTTTGTAGAAGATCTTATTTTCTGCATTTCCTATTTATAGATATGAATGGTGTATATGATTACAAGTTAGAAGGGCTCTTGGGTCTTCATGGTTCGGGATGTCTATCACGGCCACGGCCCCAGTTCGGGTCGTGACAAACTTGGTATCAGAGCATGGTTCATGGTCCCAGGTTGTCTGCAAAATCGTTTCGGGTAGAGTCTTATTTATGGGTGTGTAGCGCGCCATACTTATAAGCAGAAGGCTACAAGGTGTTTAGGAAGGTATCCCTTTCTTTATGTTCTAGTTCGTGCTATGGAGTCAGAATGTTCCTCTTTAATACTGTAATTCATGCTATGGTGTCTCCCATCAAAATTTTCCAAGTATTTTAGCTCAGGCAGTATAAATACCCTAGTACGATCTAAGTCTTATTGTCTCGTGATTCATACTTGCATAATTCATCACTTTCCAATTTCAATATGTATGATCGGATCATGAACATTTCAAGGGAATCCTAAAATTCTCAGCAAGAATTAGCTCCTTGAAGCAAGTAAAGTCAAGTCAGCTCAGAATTCAGTTTCATAATAGAAGTTTAAATGTTTCAGCTCGGTTATATCCTTTCTTAGAAGACATATCATGTCCATGTTATTCCATACCTTAAATACTTCAACATTTCTACCCATCATTCGGGGATGAATGATCCCCAAGGGGAGATAATGTAACACCCCATATTTTTGAGCTAGAATATAAATCATCATTCCTACACGTAGATGTTCTAAAAGACCATAAATCCAATTAAGATTTTGTGTGTTAATCATTAATGTAGTTTGGTAATCTAGTTGATCATGATTCGACGTCATAGAGGTCCCTTAACTCAAGGACTAGTTGAAAGCTTTCCTATAGTTCAAGTTTTAGTGAGAGTCAAAACTTGGGTCAACTTCAATATACCATAAATCATTGTATATGAATAAATAGGTGTCCTACTATATATCAAATGAAATCTCTTCGAATTATCTTTCCAACGATACCAATTTCATCCAAATCCGATATCGGAGCAAAAGGTTATGTTCGTTTTACTCCAGCATATTAGCCTGGAAACTGTCTGACGACATATCTGATGGCTTATCACATTTCTGACTACATTTCTGATGCCTTATCAGAAAATGTTATCAGCCTTAGGATAAAAATCATAAATTTCAGCTCCTAGGTGACGACCTGGGCTGACGGGTTATCACAGATCTGACGGCTTATCAGCCTTGGTCGTCAGCTAAAAATTTCAGCAACTGAGAAGTGATTTTGAAGGAGTATTTTGGTCTTTCCCTCACTCTAAAAACCTTCTCCCCGAATATAAATTGAACCCTAAGCATTATAATCTATATATTATCAATTTTACAATATCTTAATCCTCTCTACTCTCAAGAAAAAGATGGAAACTAGGGTTTCCTCCAAGATCAAGAAATCAAGAAAATCAATCCTTAAGTTCAAGATCTCCAAGAAAAAAAATCAAGATTCAAGTTTCCTTCCCTTCCATAGATCAAGAATTCATCTTTCTAAGTGAAGATATTCAAGAAATGGATCAAGATCTGGGTTTCATCTATCTTGATCCGGGTTTCATCTTTCAGATCTTATAATTTAAGGTACGCGGGGTTTTCCTAAAATCTCATGGGCGTAGAAATCATGTTTTTAGGAAAAGGGTTTCTGACTTATGAACATATTCATGTTTTAGAAGCATTGATGATATTGTTTTGGCCTTTAGGCCTTCTCCCAAATTGATTTAAAGTGATATATGTATATATGTATGTGTTTTAAGGTTGATGATTGAATTGAGAGCATGATTCATGTAAAATCCTTCTCTGGTTATGATTTTTCCTTTACTTATGACATGCTATGGATTGTTTCGAATGTGTTTCGAAAAGCTTGATATGAAAGGTCTTGAATAGCATCATCTTTGGATTATGATTTTGATTTCAAAAGAGAGAGGGTAGTTTATGTTGATAAATGTGAAAATATTCATATAATGAAAGATAGCATGATTTTTCCAAAAGCACATGACCACCATATGTTTGAGGAATTCTTGCATAGTTTTGACTTATGTTTCAGAACATGAAATCTCTTAAACTATTTACATGTTTGGGTGGTCTGAATTGAGTTTTCATGAAAAAAAATCATGCATGATACATTATGTCTCAGAAAATAAGACTTGCAAGTCTTGGTGTGACGACACCAACTCAGATAATGCCATGGTAATCTAGAATAGAATAGAACACATGGTTGAAATTAGATTTTCATATGTTGAAACTATAAAAAAATGCATGATTCAGAATAGGATAAAATTGGGCATAAAGAGAGCTTAGGTAGTTCCCCGAAGAAGGCATGAGTTCAGCTAACTCATTGCCCAAAATCGTGATTTGTTGATTCAGGTACATTATATTATGCTGGCCTAGTGCCGTGTGGTGTATCAGAATTAGAAATGCCAACCCTTGCGGCACACTC
>NW_025889284.1:0-6287 GCF_002878395.1 Capsicum annuum
ATGATGATTTAGGGGATGATGATTTGTTAGATCCTATTAAACCAAGGTGCGCAGAGAATGTGGCTGCACCAGTGAATCAAAATATAAATAAAAATCGCCCCTTTAAGGCAAGAAAAGAGTGTCAACTAGTGTAGTTGAATCTTAACAGCGATGAAGATAGAATTGATAGAGTGGGTGCAATTGGAGCTATCATTCCTCCATCTCTAGCACCAGGGGATAAATTTAATATTACCAGTATGATGATTCAACTCCTTCATCTTAAAGGGTTGTTTGATGCTCCAAGGCAATAGCCAAGGAAATCATGGTCGGAACTATAATGATAAAGCTGGTTACAAGGATAGAAATCAAGGGAACTGGAAGAGAAAAAATAATAGGAGTGGACTATATGTACCTCGTAGAATCAGAGATAATGCTACAACTATCTCTGGCAAGATGTCTATGGAGGACATGATGGAGAAATTATTAAAGAGAGTTGAGACTACCAACTCTGGGGTGACCACTATAAAGAGTGACTTGTCTTCTATGAGTCAGTTTGTAAACTCACAGTCTACTTCTATTAAGAAGTTGGAGCAGCAAATGAGCAAACTCTAAGCAGTATTAAATCAGAGGAAGAGCAAAACTTTACCAAGTGATACAGTTCAAAATCCTTGAAATGATGGATCCTACGTGGGAATTACCACAAAGAGTGGTAAGGTATTACCAGGCCGGTCTGTGGGTATAGTTTGATTGTAGAGGATATTGAGTATGAAGAAACTTATCTAGTGGAGTCTAAAAAATTGGATAAACTTATTGATAATACAACATCCAACCATCAGTAGGTTGATGAGATGGAGAAAAGCAAGGGAAAGGATACTAAAGTGGTGGTTACTGTGCTCCTAAAATGACCTTCTCTTTTTCCCCATCGGTTGTTGAATTCTTAAAGAGAAATATCTTCTCTCGCTTTGGGTTACCATGTACCATCATAAGCGATAGAGGATTACACTTTTGCAATAAGATATTCAGGGCCACTTTGGAAAAATATGGAGTCAAATAGCATAAGGTGGCTACCCAATACCACCCACAGACCAGTGGGCAGGTGGAGATCTCTAATTTGATAATTAAAGCTATACATACCAAGACTATAAATGATAGTAGGAAAGATTGGTATAGTAAGCTGGACGATGCCTTATGGGCATATTGAATGACTTTCAAGACACTAATTGGCATATCACCATACCAATTAGTTTATGGCAAGGTGTGTTATTTCAATATTGAACTGGAGCATAAAGCACTGTAGGCATTGAAGAGGCTTAATCTGAACTTGAATGAGTCAGCGGATATGAGGCTGGGGCAGCTAAATGAGATGGATGAGATCCTTGTTGGAGCTTATGAAAGAGCTGACTTGTAAAAAGAAAGATTGAAGAAGTACCATGACCACAAAATTAAAAAGCGAGATTTTTAAAAAGGTGACTTGGTGCTCCTCTTCAAATCCTGACTCAAGCTTTTTCTAGGTAAACTCAAATCCAAATGGTCTAGCCCATTTAGAGTTAACCAAGTCTACTCATCAGGAGTAGTGGAAATCGAAAATAAAGATGGAAGTATCTTCAAAGTCAATGGGAAATGAGTCAAACTATAGATCGGTCCAATAGAATCAGTAAGAAGTATTGATACTAACTATCTTGATGAAATCTGAGTAATCAAGATAAATGATTTGTGCCGTGATGTTAAATTAGGTGCTAGTGGGAGGAAACCCATGGTCTGTTGTTGTAAAGCATTAGTTTTAGTTATATTGTTGTTTTGTGCAAGCTAAAGGGTTTGTGTAAGTGTGTAGGTTTGACAACATAGGAAAATAGAAGCTGAGAAAGTTAGGGGGTGACTGACGGGCCACCCAAAGGATCGTCAATGACTCGACGGACCATCGTGGTAGCCATCGCCACATAGTCCAAAAACAAGGTTCCTGGAAGAGTTCGACGATCTGACCGATGGACTATTGCGTACTCTATGGATCGTCAACTCAACCATCGCTAATATACCTCTAGGTATATTCACTTGAAAGGATCAATGGTTTTACCGATGGACTATCTCGTTTGCGAAGGACCGTCGCTTGAACCGTCGTATGAACCCAATTTCAGCGGGTCAGGTTGAATTAGTTTAAATAGCTAGATTTTTTATTCTTATTCGACCCAAACAATTTTAAATTGATAATTTAAGGCGGTTGAATAATGCCTCAACTGTTCAAGTACCTGAGGCTATTTAGTATCCCCACATTCAAATAATTTGAGACTTTTCATTACCTCTTTAAACTTCTCATGTTCCCTTCCCCCATCTATTTAAACTTCATCTCCTCTTTAGTCTTTCAAACATAAGCAACAAGAACTATTCTCAAAAGTAAAAAGGGTGAACTTGTGTCTAGTGTTTAGAGAGTAAGGAAGGATATTGTTCAAGCATTGCAATACTTAGGTATGATCATTTTGTTATCTATATTTTATTCATCTCTAAGAACAAAGAAGACCATGTGAAGTCTGTGAATAGTGAAATACTTCTCTTAATTTTGATATGGTTCTGTGAGTGGCCTGAATTTAGCAAACATTATCCTGGGTGAAGTCTGAGTAACCCATGGACATATTATAGCAAAATATGGTAATATAATATTGATAAAATTTCCATAAAAACCGTCCTTAATGGAAGTGTATGCAAGGTGTTTGATAAAATGCCCAAATAAGGCCTGAAAGTAAAAATGGCAAGCGACGGTTAGATCAACGGACCGTCGGATACACGACCACCAATCACCTGAAACCTTTGCTACTTTCTCAGAATCAATGTTATTGGAATGACCCCGACGGGTTGGATCGATGGATCATCGCAAACCCAATGAACCATCGCCCTAACCATCGCTAGTCAATAGTTTTTCCTGTCTTCTAGTTTAAGTCTGTGAACTAATAAATATTTTGCTTGCAGGTATCATGGAAAAAAATTACCAACCACCAGAGGTAGAGGTAGAGGCCAAGGGGCCAAACACAGGCTATCACAAAATACAAATGCCCCGGCACACAACACCCGACATAATCGTCAAGTCATTTCTTCATCCTTCT
The DNA here is from genome assembly GCF_002878395.1 of Capsicum annuum. Taxonomy (NCBI): domain Eukaryota; kingdom Viridiplantae; phylum Streptophyta; class Magnoliopsida; order Solanales; family Solanaceae; genus Capsicum; species Capsicum annuum. The sequence goes on from NW_025889284.1 coordinate 3,072, forward strand.
AATCTGAAGAGGAGGGTACAAGTAGTAGAAGCAACAGCTCAATTTAAAGTTTGGTTGAGAAAGTGTTTGAAGTATCTAACCCCATCCAAGAGGAGAGTACAGAACAAGGGGACCCAAATTTAGTTCGACGCAAGGATTCACAAGTGCAGGAAGCTATAAGATGGCAGACTAATGGTGCTCAAGAGAATTTGTACAAAGGGTTGGCACCAACAGATTGTTAGCCATAAAGAAGTCTATTTTTGAAGAACATCAGATTGTGAAAACAAACTTTCCCGAGTACCCAGAACTTGAATGTCGAATCAATGAATATGAGTTGGCATGGATGATTAGACCACTTGGATCCTATCAACAAAACTTGGTACGTAAGTTTTTTGCCAATTACTTGGCATTGGTAGAGAAGAATTGTACACCAGTTAAGTCAGCTGCTGACATGAACAAACTGGACATAGTTTTTATTCGTGGAGTTAGCATAGACATCTCAGAGCGTACATTGCATAGATTATTATTCGGGGTTGAATATCAGATACCAGGTGCAATACCGAACTTGGAGCATTGGTTGTTCATGAAGACTCAAAAAAGTCATGTTTAGCCAGAATATTTACAGATGGAGGATAGCCTGCAAGGCTACACAATCCCCACAAAAAGATATCCAAGTTGTACCTAAGCTTTAGCTAAGTTTTGGTAGGCAATTGTGACGCTGAGGTTGATGCCAACAGGCGGGGATGACCGCTTAGAACTCACTAGAGTTATGATTTTTGTTGCTTTGATTGAGGGGTTGATAGTGGATTTTCGCCATATTATTTTTGACGAGTTGTTTAATCATGCTCACAAGACTCAGACTGCACTACCATTTCCATGCCTAATGGCAAAATTGTGCAAGCAGGTAAAGGTATGTTTGATCAACGGAATAGATAATGCGATCTAGGAAATACACAAGCAGAATATTGATAAGATTAGGCATGAATCGATGTTTGACAAGGGAGTCAACAGAACCCAAGCTCAACAAACTCAGTCGGCGCTAATTCCTGAGTTATCAAAATTCCTTTCAGTTATGCCACTACATCATGCTATGTACGTTCCTCCAACTATATCTGAAGGTTCAACTTTGATTCCTATGGGTGGGACCATATATTTTTAATCAGTTCCACCATAATATTTTGAGTATAGGCTAAACCAAGAGAACTTTGCAAAGATAGTCCAAGCACAAAAGAGGTTTGAAAAATAGTTGGCTATATGGGGGGCAGATTTCAAACCCTTCATTGAAAAAATAGTAGAAGCAGTGAGGCCTTTTAGGAACATGCAGATAAGAATGGACAACATGGAGGAGCGAATCAATAAGAAGCTGGATGTCATGTCCATTTTGGATTTTCCAAAATTAATTGAACAAATTAGACAAATCCGGGCTGACGTTGCAAAGATAAATCAACATCCACAACAGCCTATATTTGATCAAGTCCTGATCAAAAGTGATGAAGACGGAGGTCTTGTTGCCTTAATGGGGAAACCAATCAAGGATAAGGGTAAGAAAGAAGCTAAAATAGATGAAAAAGCTGCAAGGAAAGCCGCCAAAAAAAAGGTTCAAAGACATGACACTAGAGGAATAAGAGCAACATAGTATGAAGAATGCAAAAAATAAATCAAGGAGAGATGAGAAGAGAAGAAGGAAAAGAGTAGAGGACAAAATAGTTGGAGTGTTTACCAGTTCAGCCCTACCTAAGAGGCAACTTGTAAATCCAGCTGGAGATATGGTACCTCAGATTCCGGAGGGAGAGATTGTGAGCACTCCCACCACAATGGGGGTCAACATTACACCTAGTGAGGATGCTGGATCCTCACCGCACTTAACAAATGCCTCAGATGAATAAGAGGCACTACAAGTATTTCCCCTTCTTTGTAATTAAATTATATGCGTTGAGGACAAAGCATTATGTTCTGTGGGGGTGGGATGTGCTTGTACCATGGGGGTTGTGTTGCTGATATTCTTTTCCTCCCATGTGCTATCTAGGATAATCTACATGTCTAGTTGTTATTAAGTTGTTGCATTTTCATTTCTTGTCTAGGATTAACTATAGATTTGAAATTTCGTTTTCCTAAGTTATGTTCTGTTGGTAATGCTATTCCATTAAATAAAAGTGATATTTATGTTAGCATCAGTTTATATATGTGAATGATAAGTGACTGCAGTAAAGTGTTTATATACATTTGTTATATAATTAATTCTCCTTTTCCTGTTGGTAAAAGTATTATGTGACCATCTGTGACTCCAAAACTGGCATACGATTGTGAGTGATTATAGTCATATGTTACGAATCCCAAGAGTTGGTAGAATAAGAATTAACTTAATGCTTGTGCGTGTGAGTGTTTGTATAGTTCTTACATAGATGCTACACCTAAAACTTGCCTGGTTCATTTGTTGTTGTTTTGTTTTTGACTCAATAAGATAGGATAGTAGGCCTCCTTGTTTGTTAGTCCGTTTAGCCAAAATAATGACCCACCAAAAATGTTTTGTTTCCGTTGTAACCTTGTTGAGCTTTTTTAATATTTTTTCTACCCAAATAAATAATGATTCACTCTCTAGAAGGCGTTAGCACTTAGCTTTGGCTCTAGTCTAATTTAGATATTGTACACTTTAACTCAGGAAAATTACCTAAGTTGAGGGTGGCTACTGCTGGATTGTTGGCAGCCTGGGAGGTTGAGTTGAAATTTATTTGAGAGGTAGCATTCGACCCTGGTCTAGTTAGCTGTCTAAATAGATATTGTGCACCTCAACTTTCTGCATCAGCGTAAGTTGAGGGTGGCTGATGCTATTGTTTAAAAAAAATTTGGGTTATGACAAGGGCACAGATGGATAATATTGATTGTGAATGAGTGAAAGGAACTTTACTTCTGGTGAGTAGCTACCGAAAAGGGTAAAGAGAGTGAATTTTTGTACTTTAAATCACTTATCCAAATGAATAACCCTCATTGAGCCTAAAATGTCATTATAACCCTTAGCAAGTCCTACTTGATCTTGGCGAGTAAATTATGAGAGAACATTAGATGATATGGGCAAGCCTATGGGTGTGCACTATGTTTATAACTTCTGTTTTGAGAGAGAGAGTATTAGTTTTGTCCACAGATTGATTATATATAAGGAGAGGTGGATTTCATTGGTTGTAAGAGCACAACGGTTATCTGTAGAATGCTGATTTCTTTGGTATATTGTATTTGTGGCTA
>NW_025889285.1:0-91692 GCF_002878395.1 Capsicum annuum
TTGGTCTTTATGATAGACCCTTTTGATGTTGTGGTGGATTTCCTAACCCGTTCTGAGTTTGTCGGGGAGTAGTACTTAGCACCGAGAGGGAAATTTGGTATTTCTCTAAACCTATGTGCCACCGTAGGGTTGTTTGATGATGATATTATTGGCCAGAGAGCCCGATTGTGATTATTATAGTTTTAAGGTCGTACTCTCTGGAAAAGAGTATGACGCTCCCGCCAATTGGGGTTTCAAATGTTGGTATTCCACGTAGCTAACATAGGGTTGTCGGTTATAGGAAACTCCCATGTCCACAAGATTAAGTTTCTTGAATTGCCGAGTCACTCCGAGATTTGAGTCAAAGAGTTGAGATGTTTATGATGTTTTATGGTAATTTTTGATGATTTATAATTAACTATGATGATTTTTGACGATATGATAATTTATGATGATTTAGGATGATTTATCATAATTTATGATTTATAATGATTTACATGCATTACGAGATTTTATCATATGAACTATTTATTATGAAATTACGAAAAGTATGATTTGATATAACTCAAGCCAAGTGAGTCATCACTGTTCGTATGCATGTTTACATAAAATTTATTATGCTATTTATATTATTTTATGCACCCCCACATACTCAGTACATTTAAAAGTGCTGACCCACATATTTCCATGGGCTACATTCTTACCAAAATGTAGGCACAAGCTGTAGTGCACATACCATGTTCAGCTAGGTCGCAGCTCTCGATCGGCAGGTGATTAGTCCTTTTGATTCAGGGACTTGAGTTGTTCAGATTTGAGGTGTATTGTATTTTCTCTATTCAGTCGTATTGAGTAGGGGTAGTTGGGAGTCATGACCCAGCTATCTTTGATCAATGGTAGTAGAGGCTTCATAGACAGTCACTAGTAGTCAGTGTATTCAGTTTCAGATTTGTATATATATGAGCAGAATTGTGACCGTGTAAATTTACTTTCATGTTGGTCAGACTAAGTTATGAATTTTTTCCGTATTATTCCTTCTATTTTATGTATTTTATTCAGTTGCTTTGGATTATGCCAGATGAAGGGTTGGCTTGGGGTCACTTGTGACCTTAAGCACCATGTGACATCTCGGGATCCGATTTTGGGGCATTACAATCACTAGACCAAAACCATCATTTATCAACCATTCAATATTATCAACTAATCATATATATCCGTTAATCATAATAGTCAACAATTTATCATTTATCATCTAACCATTCTTTTTTAACTAACATCCTTCATTAACTAATAATCATTTAACAACTAATCCTTGTTTATCAACTATTCAACATCAATGTTAGCTATGTATCAATTCTCACTAGTTATCATGTCTCAACTAAGCAAGGTTCATTAACTAGTATATTAGATTTCTAGCCATCAACTACTCTAGCCACCTAAATGATATCTAGCTACCACTTAGCTTAACCCTTAATTAGGAAGAACAGTCATAAGATAGTATTTCAACTAGAATAACATCAATAACCGATATAATAATCATGAAGGTACAAAATCAATGCATGCTATCACCAGTATTCAATTAGTGGAATAATAAGCATATACCGAATCTTCCTCCATCCCATACCGGATAGCTTTGTATGCAAACATAAACATATTCATATTCATAAACTATAAGCACATAACTTATAATGACAAACACTTCTTGGATATTCAATTAATGTCATAACGCGGCCCTTGGCCCATTAATTTATCCAAGAAAATCTCAACATCATAATAACAACCTTAGGCACATATTCATAATCAAAACTCATATCAATAATCATATTTATAAGCCACAGCCTATTTCTAATTATCTCACATATAGGAGGCATCTCGCATATAGGAGGAATAATATAATTAATCAAGTAATTATCTCTAGGATATCTTATATCAATAGGCCATACATCATGATAATGAGAAGTATCACCTCTCTAGGCCAATTTAAACATCCAAGAGGAACATCGTCTATATAGGTCGAACAATCATTACTAAAGTAAATAGAAACACTATAGGCCAATCATTAAGTCTAAGACAAAATAGCATCTCTATAGGCCACATAACGTATGTAGGAGGAATATCATCACTAAATGCCAATACCACTTCCACAGGAAGTTTCATAACCATAACTTAAAAGCCAAAATCCGACAACATCAATAAAAGTTACTAAGACACTAACTAACTTTATACTAAGGTTTACTAGCCTCATTTATATCTAACATCTACAACCAAGTCCATATGGATTAACGCAAGTTTAGGCCTAATTAGGATGGATAATCCAACTTCTAATCTTCAAATCCCATGTTTTGGTTAACTATGCCCCAAAATAGGCTAATGTATCTAGTAAAACCTCTTGATGTCAAATAAGCCAAATTCAAGCCTTAGATAGAAACTTTGACTAGAAACAATGGCACTCAAGTGAAGACTACCCAACTTATCATTTCAAGACTACCATACTAGCCCAATAAGACTAAAGATACAAATAATGCCTTAAAAGCTAAAACCATATTCCAAACATAGAATTATATCATATCGATGCTATAACTAATCTAAACTAAAGAGAAAAGGTAATAGGGTACAAATGAGTTATAAACATGCCCTCTTAAGGGTAAAACACCCTCATCTAATCCTCAAACATTAACAACCAAGGACAAGTCTTCCTACGTATAATCAAGACTAATATCCATATTCACACACAACTTATATCCCACATCATCTATGAACAAAAGTAGACAAAATCCAACCTCAAATCCAAACCGTAAAATCCCAAATCATGCACCAAATGCTCAACTTTGCTTTAAAATCTTTAAAGTGCCATCACATAAACAAAACCATAATTTACTCATCAATATGAGTCTAACGATACCCATATTGTACTATTGTGCTTTGTGTCCAAAAACAACACCAAAACCCCATGTGCATTCCACATACGAAAAATGAGTTTCCGAGGCCAACCCAATGATCACACACGACCAAGGAATCATAACCCTCAAAATATGGGTTAAAAATAAGCATACTTTTGGCTAAAATAAAGACCTAAGCTAAATTGGGGTTTTGTGTCCAAACTAAGAAATTCAAGCATGAAATCAAGGAATTATTACCTTAATCTTGAAGATAATCATGATACAAGATGATAATTAAGCTCCAAAGTCACCTCCCATGATCAATTTGTAGTTATTACACTTATTAGGGGCTTTCTAGGCCTAAATGGTGAGGAGGAAATAGTCCAAACGAGTCTTGGGACCTTTATGTAGCCCCTAGTGGTTTCCAAGTGCCACTATCATAGTCGCATGGGCTGAGATATTACTTCATGATAGCACACTTTTGGCCGCGATTGCGGTTGCACTAGATGAAAAGAAACTGAAAAATGAGTTTTTGACCCTTCGAACTCCTCCGTAATCCAAATAACATGATCCAATAGTGAATTTTGAGTGGAAACCACATTGTAAAAACATTGGAATTATTAAAAGTTTCATAGGAGATCGTTTATGCAAAAAATGGGTCCCACACATAAATTTTCATTATTTTTCATAAAAATCAGCTCAACAGTCAAAAGTAAGTTCGGGAGCCTTGGGACCTGAACCAAGGAACTCCCAAGCCTAAATTAGAAATTTTGGATGCGATAAAGAAGTCGGATTTTCCATCCGAGATTGTTTTGACCAAATGTGGGTCCCATACCCGTCATTTCTAATTTCAACTTTCTGACCAAGAGGTCGAAATGAGCTCGGGTGCATTGGGACCTGAATCGAAGGTCTACGTAGACTAAAATCGATATTCTACATCTGCTAGCGCAGTCAAAATTTTCATCCGAGATCATTTCACTAAAGCTTTTTGCCGGTGGCCGTTTGGAACCACCGAAGACTTCAAAATAGGGAATTGGCTCTAAAAACCAAATAAACTGCCCAATAATTGAACCGTTAATTCCAGAAAGTCTTAAATAAATAGGGGCTACTATAGAGAGGATCAAATGGTGAATATAAGCATAAATATGGAAAATGACCTGAAGGGTTATTACAATATCCACTACTAAAAGGACTTTCATTTCTAAAGTCAACGGACAGACATAATATTAAAAGTTTGAAAGGATAAGGTACTGGGCCCGCATGCTCCAAGAATGACTTCCCAGATAACCTCGGTAGAGATAAAACACTTGCAAGGGATTTTTTCGTAGATATGCCATTTTCAACTAGCACTCTCATTCTACTTCCAAAATAGCCAAATTAACTCAACCGCCAACTGTCCTCCAACTGAACTGAAAAGGCTGATGCATACACAACTAAATCACATCACACTGATACCATCTTTATATCTACATAAATTAATAAGTTCTCATATAATCGAACAAAAAACAAAGACATAAGTTATAAGACCGACGCCAAATAAAAATATAATATTTCTTTACCATTTTTGCACTAGCTAGCTACTCCAAACTAGGAGAAAATCACCTAAATCTCATCCACAAAGTCTCATCACAAAAAACTCAAAGAACTAAAGTTGATCCACTGAAAGTCTGTAAGGTAAACATGAGAATAAGCTTATAAAGCTCTATTTGGGCATACAAATAGAGATAATCAAAGAATGTAATCTATGCTAATGCTTCAACCATTCCGGGTGAAAATCAAACTAAAATTTTTAAATCTAAGGTATAAATACTCATTCCTAAATATTCCACTCCAGGATGTCTCATCTACTGAGAATGAAGCTGTATTGAATTCAACTCAAGAATAATACTCCCACTGAGTAAATCATCCAGAATTCCCAAAGAAAATTGATACTAGAAGTCAAAACTGAAATAAATAATCTGGGGTCCATTGGCAATCATCTGAGCACTTATCAACTATAATCTAACCCAAGTCTAGAAGACTAAATAGGCAACCGAGGAGCAGGCTCAACCAGCCTACAAATGAAATCAGAATAAGGAAAAGTCTAAAAAATAGAATACAAGCCCTACAACACCAAACTGAAATCTTAATAGCATAGCTGAATCGCTCGATCTCAAACATCTAAATCAAAACTAATAACAAGTAGAAATTAATGCTCCATATTATCATACTTCCAAATCGCTATTCTACGATGTCAAATCCAAACTGATCAAATAATGTTATATGAATCTCAATCATCATAAATCAACTCCACTATCCAAATCTAACATATCTAAGATAAACCAAACTAAGCCACAGTTGAGACATATCCGAAAAGCAAAATCACCACAGGGATAAACACTGATTGATAATCAAAAGCAACCAACTCTATATCTATTAGAGGTAATGAAATATAGCCTAAAATAGAAATCATGCCAAAGAAAAAGTCACTATCTGAAAATGCATTTAACCCACTCCATATCAGATAGTTATTTTAGATTTATTTTGGTATTGTTATACCATTTTTATATATTGTCATATCATATGTTTATTCATATTTGAACCTTATGGCCATTCAGTACATGTTTCTGTATTTTTATGTTATATTATGTAGTATACAGGTACGGATATCAATCATGGGTTAGATTTTGGCCCCTTCGTGGTCATGAGAACTGTGTAGCATCCCGGTTCAGAAAATTGGGGTATTACAAAGTTGGTATCAGAGCCTAAGGTTCAATAGTGTCCTAGGAAGTCTAAAAGCCGCATCTAGTAGAGTCTTGTACATCGGTGTCTTGCGCGCCACATTTATGTATAGGAGGCTACAAGATGTTTTAGAACAGTTTCCCTTATTCAGTATCCTTGTCATGCTAGTGAACATAATCTCAAGTAAACTCCCAGTCTAATCCCTTTTTCTCTTATTTCAGAACATGCCTCGAAACAGAAGAAACCAGCCAGCTCCTCAGACCAATGACCCTTTGGGTGATTATGTTTCTCATGTGGAGTTCAAAACTGTTTTTACCACTCTTGCTCAGTCTGTAGCTGTCCAGAATGAACAACTAGCTATCGTTATGACCAATGAAGTAGTCAACTCAGTCGCAGTTAGGATTCGAGACTTCACCTGAATAAACCATGTATCTTTCTTTAGGTTAAAGTCTGATGAAGACCCATAGGAATTCTTTGACCAAGTCTAGAAGATCATAGATATCATGGGTGTTACTTATGTTAAGAGTGCTCAGTTAGCTGCATATTACCTGTAAAATGTGGATCATACTTGGTACAAATAATAGAAGTCTGAGAGGGTAGATGATGCAGGTCCTATTAAGTGGGAGGAATTTTTCATGGCTTTCTTAGACAGATTCTTTCCCCAAGAGCTGAGGAAAGCCAAAGTTATTGAGTTTATCAACCTCAGGTAGGAAAATATGATGGTTAGAGAGTATTCTCTCAGATTTACTCAGTTAGCCAGATGTGCCCCTTATGTGGTTGCAGACACCAGGGTTAAAATGAGCAAGTTCTTATCAGGGGGTGAATGATAGCATCGTAAATAAGTGTAGATCTGCGATGCTTAATAGTGATATGACCTTAGCCAGACTCATGAACCATGCCCAACAAATAGAGGTGCAAAACGTTAGGGATAGTGAGAGGTAGAATAAGAGAGCAAAATCAGGCAGTTTCAGTTTTGCTCAGCCCAAATCAGAGGGAAGAAATAGTTTACAGTTTTTTCCCAAGTCTTCAGCTCCTGTTTAGTCTTCTACCAGTGCTCCAGCTCCTAAGTTTAGAGATAGAGCACCAAGCTCTAAATCTCAGGGCAGTGTCAGCAGTAATAAAAAAATCCCCTATGTCAAACTTGCGGTAAGAACCACAAGGGTGTTGCAAATTCGATAGTGATGTTTGCTTCGGTTGTGGAAAGCCAGGCCATAGAGTTAGAGATTATCCCCAGTCGGGTTATCAGGGTCATCAAAATCATTTCACATCTTAGTTTGGTCACCTGAACCAGCAGGGTAACACTTCCAGTGCTACTAGTGGGCAACACCCAAATAGACTCTATGCTCTTCAGACTCGACAGGATCAGGAAAATTCTGCTGATGTCATTAGTAGTATGTTATGGATTTTCCATGTTCATGTTTATGCTTTTCTTGATCTAGGTGAATCCTCATCTTTAGTTACTCCCTTCATAGTAGGCAATTTTGGAATCAGTTCCAAAACTTTAGCAGAGCCCTTTTTAGTCTCTACCCCAGTGGGTAAACCTATCATAGCCCGATGGGTATAAAGGAACTACTCAGTTATGATATTTTAGAAATCTATATCAGCAGATTTAGTTGAATTAGAGATGATTGTGTTTGATATCATTCTCGACATGGATTGGCTTTATTCCTGCTATGCCATAGTCTACTACAAAAATAGTATAGTTTAGTTTTAGTTCCCGAATAAACCCATCCTTGAGTGGAAGGGTAGTACTTTAGCGTTCGGGGATCAACTTATTTCCTACCTTCGGGAAAGGAAAATAATTTCTAAGGGGTGTGTGTACCATCTCGTGCATGTTAAAGATTCCATTTCTGAATCTCCTAGTCTTGAATCAGTTCTAGTGGTTAATGAATATTTAGATGTCTATCACAAAGATCTTCCAGGGATTCCTCTTGAAAGGTAAGTAGACTTCAGAATTAATCTTCTTCTAGATACTCACCCTATTTCTATTCCTCCATACAGAATGACACCAGCAGAACATAAGGAACTCAAAGATCATTATACCCAGCATTTCCCTATGGGGCACACCAGTCTTATTCGTGCTCAAAAAAGATAGTTCTCTAAGGATGTGTATTGATTACTGTCAGCTCAACCAAGTTATGGTCAAAAACAAGTATCCTATTCCCAAGATAGATGAATTGTTTGACCAACTTCAGGGTGCCAGTTATTTCTCCATGGTATACCTTATATCAGGCTATCATCATCTCAGAGTTATAGAATATGACATCTCGAAGACAGATTTCCATACTCGGTATGGTCACTTTGAATTTCTAGTCATGTCCTTTGGTTTACCAATGCCCCTAAAGTTTTCATGGACTTCATGAACCGTGTGTTCAACCAGTACCTGGACATGTTCGTCATAGTCTTCATAGATATATTCTAGTCTATTCCCCACTGAGTGCGATCATTCAGACCATCTCAAGATTATTCTTCAGAGTCTCATGGATCATCAGTTATTCAATAAGTTCTATAAGTGTTAATTTTGGCTAATATTAGTAGCATTCCTTGGCCATATTATTTTTAGTTATGGCATTAAAGTAGATCCTCAAAAAACCAAACTTGTAAGAAACTGGCCTCGCCCTATCTCTCCGTCAGATATCAAGAGTTTCTTGGGTTTGGATAGCTATTACTGATGGTTTGTTAAGGGATTTTCTTCTATTGCATCCCCTATGTACAGATTGACTCATAAGAAGGTCAAGTTTCAGTGGTCAGAACCTTGTGAGAAGGGTTTTCAGGAGTGTAAGACTCGACTTACCTCAGCTGCAGTTTTAGTACTTCCCGATGGTTCAATGGATTTGTAGTATATTGTGATGTATCCAAAGTAGGTTTAGGTTGTGTCCTCATGCAGCATGGTAGGGTCATAGCCTACGCGTCCAGACAGTTAAATCTCGATGAAAAGAATTATCCTACTCATAATCCTGAGTTAGCAACCGTAGTTTTTGCCTTGAAAATTTAGAGGTAATATTTATACGATGTTCATATAGACATCTTCACCGATCATAAGAGACTCCAGTATGTGCTTTCTCAGAAAGGTCTCAACTTTTGTCAGAAAAAGTGGTTAGAGCTCTTGAAAGATTATCACATAAGCGTCCTTTACCATCCAGTCAAGGGCAATGTTGTGGCCAACACTCTCAGTAGACTCTCCATGGGTAGTGTTTCTCACGTTGAGGAAAGCAAAAAAAAAATAGCACAGGAGATTCATCAGCTTGCCAGACTAGGCGTTCGCTTAGTTGACTCTTCAGAGGGTGGTGTATGTGTTCATAGTAGTTCAGAGTCATCTCTAGTTTCTGAGGTGAAAGAGAAGAAAGACAGGGATTCTAGCCTTGTCAAGCTAAAAGAGTCAGTTCAGAGTCAGAAAGTAGAGGTTTTCTCCCAAGGAGAAGATAGTGTTTTTCATTGTCAGGGTCATTTATGTGTTCCAGGTGTAGATGACTTGAGGCATAAAATTCTTGCAGAAGTGCATAGTGTGCGATACTCTATTCATCTAGGGACACTAAGATGTACCACGACTTGTGGGAGATCTATTGGTGGAATGGGATGAAAAAAGACGTTACAGAGTTTGTGGCTAAGTGCTCTATATGTCAGCAGGTTAAGATAGAGCATCAAAAACCTAGTGGTTCCATATAGGAGTTCACCATTCCTACTTGGAAGTTGGAAGAAGTGAACATGGACTTCGTGATGGGTTTTCCTAGAACTCGTTATTAGTATGATTCAGTTTGGGTCATTATAGATAGAATGACCAAGTCAGCTCATTTTCTTCCAGTTCGTACCTCTTATTCTACTGAGAATTATGCAAAACTGTATATCAAGGAGTTAGTCAGATTACACAGTGTTTCATTATCTATCATTGCAGATAGAGGTGCCCAGTTTACCTCTTACTTCTGGAAAGAGTTCCAAAAGGGTCTTGATACCCAAGTTAATCTTAGTACAACATTTTATCCTCAAACAAATGGCCAAGCAGAAAGGACCATTCAGACTCTTGAAGATATGCTAAGAGTGTGTGCAATTAATTTCAAGGGTAGTTGGGATGACCACTTGCCTTTGATTGAATTTTCATACAATAATAGTTATCATTCCAGTATTCAGATGGCTCCATTTGAAGCTCTCTATGGTGGGAGATATAGATCTCCAATCGGTTGGTTCAAAGTTAGTGAGGGCTTAGTCATAGGTTTTGAATTGGTATTCAACGCCTTAAAGAAAGTTCAGTTGATCAGAGAAAGGCTCCAGGCTTCTCAAAGCCGACAAAAGTCTTATACGGATGTTTGTAGAAGGAATCTCAAATTCGAGGTCGATGGCTATATCTATCTTAAGATCTTTCCCATGAAGGGAGTGAAGAGATTCGTCAAGAAGGAAAAGCTCAGTCCCCAATATGTCGGTCCCTTCAGGATTCTCAGTCGCTTCGACAAGGTAGCTTATGAGCTCGAATTGCCTTCAGATCTAGCTTCAGTTCACCTAGTCGTCCATGTTTCTTTGCTCAAGAAGTGCATAGGTGACCCATCAGTTGTAGTCCCTATTTAGAGCATATATGTTCAGAACAGCTCTCTTATGAAGATATTCCAATCAAAATCCTCGATTATCAGACTCATAGGCTAAGGAACATAGAAATCCATCTAGTCAAGGTTCTTTAGCAGAATCAATCTGTGGAGGGAGCTACTTGGGAAGAAGAAGCAGAAATGTGATCCAAGTACCCTCATATTTTCTCCACTAATTCAGACTTAGCTCAAGGTAACCATTTTCCTTAAGCTTATTCAGTTACATGTTCAAAATTCTAGTATAAACTTGGTATCAAGTACCATTGCATAGCTTATCATGCATTCATGAGTTCATCTTATCAGTCATGCATCAGATACACATATTTAGTTATGCTATATTCAGTTTAGAATTCATTTCATTCCTAAAATCATGTGCCTATTGATCATGATCAGTGTATTCATCATCTTATCTTTTCTTCCCTCTCAATCAGTCATCATTCGAGGATGAATATTTATAAGGGGGAGATATTGTAATACCCTAAAAATTTAGACCAATATTAGAACCATGCTTCAAACTCATGATATTAAATTTTAGAGATTCGTAGTGTTATGATCAGGTTTGATGCATATTAAGGCCTCAAATAACTTATAGCTAATACACGAATCAAAATATTCCTTATCGATTGAATTCTTAAGAAAGATATTTCCATAGTCAACTTCAAATTAGTATATCTCTCATTATACTAAGAATTATTGATCTCATGACCAACCAACAGATAGATAATTTAATTATCTTTCCAACGATACCTATATTACCTAAATACAATATCGGAGCAAAAGATTTATGCCCATTTTACTCCAGCATGTCTACCTGGGAAACTGGTGATGATAATTGTGACAAGTCGTTACACCCGTGATGGCCTATCACTACTGTCGTCAGACCTGGGTAGATTTGTGACTCTGGTGATGAAATTTTGTGACAAGCCATCACGGCCGTGATGACCTATCAACAATGTCATTAGCCTTAACCAGAAACTCAAAATTTTACCTTTTTTTATGTTAATTCGTGATGGCCAATCACCAAGTTGACGGCTTGTCATGAATGTCATCAACTATCTTTCCCAGCAATTGAAGGACATTATAGTAAGGGTATGTTGGTCTTTTTTCTTCACTTCCCATGACTTATAACCCTCAAGGAGTGTATTATCTTTCATTCTCTTTAGTTAAACATCTCAAAAATCTCTCGCATACACTCTCAACCACAAGATTAGGGTTTCCTGTCAAGATCAAAAATCTCAAGAACAAGCCCTAGAATTTTTATAGAAGAGTCTATTTCAAGGAAATTTCACCTTCAATATTCACAAATTCTTAATCTATGGTATGCATAGTGTTCATCCATGGGTCTCTTTCATCCATGGAGCTCAAGAATCATGTTTTAAATTATAAATTGTGATTTCCTTGTCATGTTATGACTATATTCATGTTGATGATTGTTGTGTGAATTCAAGGTTGTATATTGATGTGTTTTCATAAGGCATGTGAATAGGTTAGTTGAAACCCATAAATTTTGGAGAGATTAAGATGGCCGAATTGATAAATATGCCTATGCCTTAAAAGAATGCATACAAGGTGTTTGATAAAATACCCAAGGAACTAGAAATCATGTAATATAGCTAAATTGTAACTAAGTGAAGGATTCACGATATGCCCCCATGTTCCAATGATTTTCATGTTGATATTGTGTCTTGTAAATGTTGTTAGGATGTTCATGAACTAGTCTGTTGAGATTATTCCATGCTTACTTATAAATCTTACTTATATACAAAATGTATGATATCCATGAACTTCATGGAATTCCCTTAGTTATGATATTATGGATTATTGATGTTGGTCACGTGATCAAGTCATGTCATGTGTGTCAGTTACCTTCTATCGAGTCCTGGGAGTATTCGTACCCAAAAAATATAGTTATGTGCCTAGAGCTATGTCATGTTTCATGATATTAAAATCAAGCCATGATTCAGTAGAATTTAGTCAGTCAGATGACTCATGAAAACCTCATGATCTCAGTCAGTTATATGATATCAATAGTATTTCGTCAGTCAATGGAATTTAGTCAACTCAGTACATGTTCAGTCAGTTATTCATGTTCAGTCTCTTCAGATAGGAGTAGAAGTTAGCACCGAGTGAACCCAAGGATGGGAACACACACTGTCAGATGATGGTGTGATTCTTAGCAGTCATCCTTGCATTACAGAACTATGTTTCCAGCATAGGTTGAGACATAAACACTATCACATGAGGGTTGATGAGGTGGCTTAGCACTGTCAGATGAGGGCTCCACCGTTCTTTTTTGGGAACATTGTCAGATGAGGGTTACCCACAGTTGTCTTTACCAGTGGAACGGTATTGATACCCTTCCCATCAGGGCATAGATTGGACCCCAGCTTAGCCATAATGGCACATATAGGGGCATATCAGTTAAATAGCTACCCCCCACAGTTTCAGAATAAGTCTCAGTAAAATAACTCTGATAGTTCCATCATATTGAGGACTATCAGATACAGTCGCCCATGTTATCAAAACTACAGTATCAGTCATGTTAGTCATCAGTAAACCATGTATTAGCATATAGGTCTAGCTATCATGCACCCACAATTTTAGTTACTATGTATGCATGTTTATACTCTTACGTCTATATCAGTTAGGCAATTAGCATTGTTCATGCATGTAAAACCTATTTATATTTAACCTACCTCCCTCGTATACTCAGTACATTCCCACGTACTAACGTATTTGTGCTATGGTGCTTTCTTTTCATGTTACATCATAGGTCCAGAGACAAAAGCTCCAGATTAGCAGTAGCAGTAGCATTTCCAGTCGCAGAGTTACAGTGAGTCCTCTTCATTTGAGGACAATATAATTTCATTTATTATTTGTGACAGTTAGTTTTCATTTTTACGAAGTGAGTTGGAGACATGTTCCTTAAACTCCTTATTCAGACAGTTTAGAGGCTTTCCAAACTATAACATGTCAGATAGTTATTTTACATTTATTTTGGTATTGTTATACCATTTTGAAATAATATCATATCAGATGTTTATTAAGATTTGAACTTATGGCCCTTCAGTACATATTTTTGCATTTTCATGTTATATCATCCAGTATAAAGGTACAGATATCAATCATGGGTTAGCTTGTGGCCCCTTCGGTGTCATGAGCACCGTGTAGCATCTCGGTTCAAAAAATTGGGGTGTTACACATCTCCACACTGATTCGAAGAACTCTACTAACACTTAGCTCTTGTACTAATAGACTAATGAAACCTAGGCTCTGATAACAATTTATCATAACCCAAAAAGTCATGATGGAGGCTACCATACCCACAAGTAGGCAAGCAGACCTATAGTCTGGAATGTCTAATAATGGACTACTCAATAATATAAGGAAAAGAATGCAGAATATGTGAAATAAAGATCAATACATAGAATAATACCAAAACCTGGTGGTATTAGTACAAGATACTCTAATATAAAAAGAGTACAAAAGTGAAATATCAAGGGAAATGCACTAATACAACTTATCTTCGAATACAACCTAGAGACTAGTCTAATACATAAGAGAACGATAAGAAATATTCTAAATGTCAAGAGCTCTCTCTAAGTCTCTAAACCAGGTTTGCTTTGCACGATGCATACATCAATGATGATAACCCGTAATATAATCTGTAGGCTGCAGAAGTGTAGTATAAGTACTAAACGAATGGTACTCAGTAAGATACTGCCAACTGAGATCCAAAGATAAAGTAGATATATATAGCATATAAACAAAATGAAAAAAACACCCAAGAGTCCAGAAATCATATGACAAGTCAATGAGATAATAAGGAACAACTATCTTGTTCATGTCCAAGAGTATAACATAGTAAAATGAAGCATGTATAGTGAGAACTATCTTATTCTTGTAACACTCAATATACGTCAATGATATACCATATACCCCATGTCAATATACGAATAAAGAGTAAAATAAATATATGTAGTAATATACAAGGCAAAAGAAACGACTTTACAATATGAACGATAAAGAAAGGGATATATAATAGTAACATAGCTTTATTTAGTTTGATATATATAGGTATATATACCTATAAACATGGGTTCATCTCAAATCATAACCTATATCATCCTGTTCTCTTTTTAAGACCTCATTAAATCACTAAAAGGAATTAAATACTATCATACTCATGGTTGCAAATCCACATGACAAGATATGAAATAATCGTGCATAGTAATGCAATTATAAGATATGAGAGGATGAAGACATACCTCAATTCCCAATACCAGATCAATGATCGATTAGTCATAATCTAGCCATAATAATGATCATAATAATGATAAATGTAGACACGTGATTTTCGACCCTCCCCGAGTTTTAACCTATTTTCAGCATTAAATATTTATATTTTTGTCCAATATCTATTTTAGCTCTTATTTAATTTTAGATAAGTTTTAGTTGAAAATAAATAAATAGATAAAGTTACATTTTGAGATACTTTTATTTTTATTTTTATTTTTGTGATTTGAATAATACAAAAAATTCAAAAATATATTTTTCATTTAATTTTAACAAATAAGTTAGTAGTTTTACTATTATCTTAATTTTCGCCTATTTATAAATTTTTATTATATTTTTATAAATATAAAAATTAATTAATTAATATGTATTATTATTATTATTATTATTTATTATATATATTATAATTTTAAGAAAAGACATTATTATAATAAAACTACCCAACCTTCCATCCCTATTTGATTTCCCTTTAACTGTTTCTCCCAGATCTATTTAAAAGTGAAACCCCCTAACCTCCCCAGAGATATACGTACTTTGAACACTATATCAGATAGAACAAAATCAGAAACACATAGAGTGAGAAAACACCAGATACAAAGAGGGAGAAAAGGGAGAGTATTGTTGAACATTGGAGTTTGAAGTTTGAGTTTTGGTCTTTGCTTCGAGTTTTTGGTGGCGTATTTCTTATTTTTATATTTAATTTAATTCCTCATCCAGGTTCTTATTCGATCCTACACTATTTGTATAGATTTTATTGTCAATCAAATTATGAATAAAGTTTTTTAAATGATTTCATGTATTACTCAGTATGTGCCATTGATTAATTATAATATGTAGTTCTACGATTAATAAATCTAGAAAGTGGTGATATAATTGTTCCTAAGTTGGCTGAATTGTACGTGATTTATGCGTTATTCATGTTTAAAGTTTGATTAAGTTAAATAATGTTTTTTTAATTTTTATTATCTTTGCTCAGATGCCATTAGTCTCTATATTTTTAAATATGTTAAGAAGTTAATGAGTCGCTAAAAAAAAAAAGAAATGAAGATAATTTTAAACATGATGTATGGACTAATCGTGGATTTTGACTTTTTGGACTAATATTAATAGAATCCATGTTAATTGATGAAAGATGGCCAAAATTTGTTATTTTCTTTACCCTTTCGTGGGGAATATGGTATTTAAAATTAATTACAATTTTATTATAGGTTTAAATTTTATTTTTGTTCTAAGGTCTAAAATTTTCAAAAGTTAACGTAATGGTTTAGTTATGTTTTGGTGTTTTGCTTGAATCACTATCACTTTGTGGAAAGTATTGTTGATGTTGAATACTATGATATATTTTGCTCTAGTGATTATTATTATTTATTATCTATTAGTAGAAATTAGTAAGAAGGAGTGAGAGTAGAGAAAAGATAAGAGATAGACAAACCTGCACACACATATAAATGACAACATGCATGCACAAACTATGAACATAAAAAGATAGCAAGATAAAGACTTAGAACGTTGAATAACACAAACTAGAAAAACAAAAGAGAAAAGTAAAAGAAACGAAGGAGAACACAACGAAAATAAGGATAAAAGATTAAAGAAGGAAATAGATTAGAAAGAATTAGGAAGAAGCATTCATAAGAAATTCTGTTTCGGGTTGCTCGTTTGTGTTTAGAAAATTTCTGTTTGGATCAAATCGTGGGAGTTTCGTGTTTAAGCGGTTTCATACTTCTTTGGGTCAGTAGTAATTTAAAGAAAATAGATTTGAAGAACCATAGTAAAGTTTAGCATAATACGACTAATTGTGTGTATATATTTCAGTTATTTTATTCTTTTATTATTCCTTTTTTAATTATTGTTATTTATTGTCATTAATAAAGCTTGATAATTATTTATTAAATTAATTAATCTCTTAAAAATAAATTTTTGCTCAAAGTTACTGTTAAGGTTAGGTAAAACATCAAATAGGGAAACTTTCAAACTTTAGGCACGTCTAAAAGTTTTGTCTCAATTAAGAATACGGTGTGCGCATGTTTTTGACACATTTAAAAGTAATTTGAGGATGATATATTGCACCTCGGCAAAGATTGTCTTAAAATTAACTTCCACTAATTTAATTTATATATATATATAGAGAGAGAGAGAGATTTTAAATGTCAAAATAAGCAAATCTAGGCCTTAACATAATTTATCAAAATAGTTTAAGTCAAGATAAGTCAATAAAAGTGACCGTGCTAGAACCACTGGATTCGAGGGGTGCCTCATACCTTTCCATCAGTCAACAGAATTCCTTACCTGGTATTCTATTTTCACAGATCAACAAAGAGTCATTCCCTATAACCAGAATGTTGTAATTAAAAGATGAGATATATAACTTCAGGTAGCTACATTCTGAGTTGATGTATTAGCATGGTTCCAGTTTAAGAAATAGTTGAGTAAGGTATCCAATTATTGCATTTTAGGTACTAATTTTCTTGAGATATTTTATCGAGCCTTGACAATCAGTTCCTGAGCTACTCAAAAGGTAGAGAGAAGTGTTGGGAAAAATGCCATTAGGGCTTTTGGCAAGCATAGAGTTGTTAATTTTAATGCCCCGAGAGTACACCCTAGATATCACACGGTACTACATTCCCAAAGGACCACAAGCTAACCCATTTGCTGGTAACTACTATAAGCATTGAATAAAATAATAAAGGACATGTTCGGAATTTAACTGGAAATGCCTTAAGGTATTAGTAACTAAAAAGTATACTAAATAATGATTTCAAAAAGTCTAAAAACATGTTTTAGATAATAATAAAATGACTGATAACAACAACTATAAACTGACTAACTGTCTGTACTAATCTGAAAGCCTCTAAATAGACTGATTGTGGAGTTGATGGGACAAGTTTGTAACTAACTACTACTGACTACTAAACTGAACTGAAATTAATATAGCACTCATCGAAATATGAGGACTCACCACTGTTGGTGCTGCTAGTGTGCTGGGATATCTACGTGTGGTCGGGTACCTGAGCGTCCAAACCTATGATGTGAGACATTATAGTGAAAAAAATGAGTATACGATCAATACTTTGAATATATTGGTATAAGAGATGAGGTTAGGTTATTATTCATGGTTTATGTGCCTGAATAATAACTAACTTAATGAATAACATGAGATAGATGAACGTGAAGTAATAATTGGTTGGATAATATGAAATAACTGAGTAAACATACATGAAGTAAAGACTGGCTGGCTAGCATGAGATTACTGAATATAAATACATGAAAATGGTACGATCTGAGAATGCATGACTAAGCATATTACATGATTCTGAAAATAATCTAAACTAAAATATTAAAATCTGATAACTGGGTAACTAATAACTGTAATCTATGGTCAATGTAAACCTAAACTAATGTATACTAAATACAAAACTGAGACTGTGGGAGATCTCTATAACTGACATTCCCTAATATCATATTAGGGTCCAACCTGTAACCCTAGTTGGAAGGGTGTAAGTACCGTGCCACGGGTAATAACAATGGCTCTGTGGATCCACTAATCTAATTGTCAGAAGGATGAGGGTGTCATGCCTCTCTGACGGGGACCTCTCAAATCTATGATGGAGCCGTAGGTTTGGAACTTAGGGACTGCTACTAATGTCTCATGCATACTGAAGGGGGAGGCAAGTGTCTCATGACTACTGACAGGGGAGATTCCATCCCTATGTTCACTTGGTGCTAAGGTTTACTCCTAACTGAAATACACTGAATAATCAGTTGGAACTGAATTTAACTGATTCTGAGTTCTTAGAGTGCTTATGATGATTATATAACCTGACAAATCAACTATGCTCATGGGTTAACTGAAATCATTCTTAGGATAATAAAAGTATGTAAACAACTAAATTTGGGGTATTCAAACCCCCAGGAATCGATAACAATAACAACAAGATCATACAAAACTTTGAGGACATAAAATATAGTCAATATTCAAAACTCATTCTTTGAGGCATTTCATCAAACACTTATAATGCATGTCTTAAGCATGGAATATTTTTAAACATGTAGTAGTAACATGATTTAATACTAAATAACCAGTTAAGGCTTAAATCAGCAAACAAGACCATTCAAACATGTAAGGTTTAATAACAACAACAATTTCATATAAACATGATATAAAATTCGAAATTCATGAAAGTTCATGGGCATAATTCATAAAAAAAAGTAAGAATCATGATTCTAAACTTGAAAATGGATTCTTGAACTCCATCGGTTAAAAGGACCCATGGATGAACATCTAACATACCTTAAGGATTTGATCTTGAAAAAGAATTGACTTTTCTTGAACATTCTCAAATTATAAATTATAATTTCCTTGTTTTCTTGAAGAAAAGATTGAATCTTATTCTTGAGAGGAAACCCTAATTTTCTTGTTCTTGAGAGTGGGAAGGATTATAAGTGAGGAGAAACTAATATTTTATCAGTTAATAGTGTTTAATGCTTCATTTAAGTCATGGGGTGGGGTTTGAGCTGAGGAAAATACCTAAATACCCCTAAAGAAACAAAAAAAATTGTAGAAACCTTTAGTTGACGACAAAGGTTGATGGCCCATCACTTGGGTGATGGCTCATCACCTAAGTCATCATTTTTATGATGGAATCTACCCCTATTGCCCTAGGATGACATCTAGAGATGATGTTTCATCACTTAGTTGATAGCTCGTTAGCTTGGTTGTCACCTAAGTGATGGATGGTCAACTTGGTTGTCACTTGGTTGATAGATAGATACTTCAAAGTAAAATGAGGATAACATTCTTCTCCGATATCATATTAAGGTAAAACCAGTTGTGTTGGAAAGATGATTCAAAGATATTTGTTTTATTACATAGTAGGACACCTGAATTGTTATATTCTAAGATATACACTCATTTAAAGTTGACCCTCGATGGAGCATTTGTCAAAACTCTATCGATAGAAATTTCTTCAACTCGTGTTTGAGTTAGGAGGATATTATAACCTCGATAAATACACATAGATATTCCTATACCATATATTTGATAATTACATATGTATAAACATAAAATAATTAGATTTAAGTTTGTACACATAGGAACAATGATTTAATTCTAGCCTGAAAATATGGGGTGTTATAATATCTCCCCCTTGGGAACATTCGTCCTGAAATGAGGCTAGTTAAGCTGAGAACATCGAGGAATTGAGGTTACATGCTAAATATACATGTTAAAAACATGATTACATAATGTTGTCTGAAACATGACAAATTAACTGAATATCATAAATTAAAATGATTTCTTGAATGCATATAATGACGAGAATTGTTATAAGGCTGAGATAGAAATTAGAGAGTCAATATATAAGTGACCACAGCCTCAGGATGGATCTGGTTTTGTGAAGAAAAGTGTAGAGGGTTCGGATATGAAATCTTGAGGTACTACAACATGTTTCCTTTGGGATAGATTATTCCCCGAGTAATACTGACTTGACATGATTACTAAGGAAAGACTGAGATGATGCTGGAGACACATATGAACTAAATCATGACTGAATATATGGAATCTAAAACTGATGCATAATGCATGAACTAAACTGGATTTGCAATACACATGGATGTGAACAAACTATCTCTTGGAAGGGACATATTTATGAACTTCAGATAGTAAGACTAGATTAGAAGATGGAAAACCATAAGAACTTGTCTGTCTAACTGCTAATCTGAAATACTGGCTACATAGACTAACTCATACTAAAAGCTTATACTTAACTGGAGTACTTCTTCAACACTTTTTCAATGAAGTTCTAATGACTTTAGGGAGTAAAGAATCTTAGGCATGGTCTGAATATGACATCTGGATGAGAAATCACAACATAGCTAAAATTCTGTAATATAGAACATAGGACTACGAAACATCAGCTAAGATGGAGCTACTAAGCCTAATGCACTGCAACTACTAACTTTCAACCTTAGACATACACCTTGAATACTCTCTCAACTGTACCTTCGACCCTATTACTACTATTCACTTGAGACTACTGAAAATATTCACATGGGCACTGATAACTCTACCTACTGAAAACTAAGTTGTACTAAATTCTCCCACTATGTATGAGCCTACTCGAATCTACAAAATTCCCACATAACACTATAACACTATTTGAGTCATGAATTTAATACACCCTGCGCTTTCACAACTTCTCATCTTATCAATAATTTTTATTATCTCTTCAACAACTACATTAAACCTCGTACCATGAATTCACTAGTGCACAATGCATTAATCCACTTATACACCAACATAACATTCAATCCTATCTTCATAACCACACACGAACTTCTAGGCAAACAACCACAAAAGAATGCTTCTCATATTCTCTAAACCCCTATCATTAACAATGTCCATGAACCATTCTTTTAGAAAATCACATACATAAAATTTCAACTAACTTGGACATATATAATAAAAATACTTGACCTCAATCTTACTTCACACTTATAACCTTTGATCAAAAAATCATACAACAATTTCTCCTAACAAGAAACATTTACTCTATCCCATCTAAACAACTCTTCATCACTACTATATTGACATAAGTAAAGGTCACAAAAGGGTTAGAACATGAGAACCTGAAACATAAAAGGATACTATGCATAACTTGACACTTAACTGAGGCCTGAGGAATAGAATATTACCATCATGGATTCATTAAGATATCTAAACTGAGCATAGACATGACATGATCTGAATTTCACTGATCATTAGGAGTGTAGCATGAGTACTAGCATGGGACATACTATAAAGCATAAGTACATGAGTCATGAGCTGCATGACCTGAGTTTGGAGTCATAAATTCATGGAATGTGATTTGGATTGCTTGTGAACTAGAACTCCTTATACTAGGAACTGGAAGCGTACATGATTTTTTATAAAGTTCACAAATATGAGCTATGATCATAGGGATGACATGTAAAGCATGAGTAGATATCGTGATGATTGAGAAACCTTACACTGAGATAAGAATGGGCTGGGCATCATATTCTCTGACTACTTTTCTATACATACTGACAACACTACTAGGATCAGAGAGCCAAACTTGGTTACTTGTTTTATCATCTCCCCATAACTTCAAGCATCATTGTAAGTCTATTAACCACTTAACAAACTCTAAACTAAGTTGGACCCACTTTACTCTAGAGTCCGAGATATAACAACACTCATAAACTTAAACTTAACCTGAAAGACTGTACCTAAAAATATACAACCCTACCGCTGATACTTTCTTCTAAGATGGAACTCTTAATCTTCTATAGCACCAAATATATCATGTAACAATTTTAAGAACTAACTAACTTAGAATTCTCAAATCTTTTTTCTATTAGCTCATTCTTCAAAGATTCAAACTTAGATTCTAACTTGGATTCTAACACTTAACATGGGTATCCCTAAACCTTCAATGAACCACACTACTTTCATCATAGCCTAAAATTGTCACATTCACAACATTGTTTTGGATTAACAAACTTAAATTCTTACATACTGTAATGCCCCAAATCTTCTACCCGAAATGCCACATGATCCTCATAACCTCGAAGCACTAGAATCTAACCCATGACTGATATCTTTAAATGAGAAATACATACTATACTGTATACATGCATAATGAAAGTTTGAAAAGCCCTAACGTTTAAAAATCTGATAAAACATAACATTTGGAGATATGGTACATCACTACCAAAATAATTGAAATAACTATTTGAACATGCTGTAGTCTGAATAAGACTCTAACTATCTAAATAAGGAGTTAAAGGGAAATGTCCCCATCTAACTCCCAATACTGAAAAAAACTAAGTACTAAAATATTAAAATGTTGAAGCCTTCATTAATAATGAGGACTTACTGCTAATATACTACTGCTGACTGAAACCTGAGCTGCTAAGTACGATCAGGAACTTAAGGGTCCGAACCTATCATATAAAACACCATAGGGAAAAAGAAAAGTATGCGTCAGTACATAAGAATGTACTAGTACGCAAGTGAGGTGGGCTGACTACTAAGCACTGCATAATATACTGTATAAATAGAGAATAAAAGGTTGAAAGGTAAAAGGGTTCAAAAATCTGATAAAACATAAAATCTAGATATATGGTACATCACTACCAAAACAACTGAAATAACTGTCTAAACTTGCTATAGTCTTAATAAGCCTCTAATTGTCTGAATAAGGAATTGATGGGACATGTCCCCAACTAAGTCCAACTGCTGAAATACACTAAGTACTGCAATACTGAAATGATAAAGCACTCTTGAATAATAAGGACTCACTGTTACTCTATTGCTACTGACTAAAACCTGAGCTGTGTTAATCCACCTCATCAACCCTCAATTTCCCAGGTTGATGTCTCAACCTTTGCTGGCTACATAGTTCTAGAACACAAGGATAGCTTCTAATGGGTCACACACTTAACTATCAGCGTGTGCTCTCATCCTTGGGTTCGCTTGGTGCTAAATCCTACTCTCTACTGAATAGATACTAAACTGATTATACTGAGATGAACTGGACTGAGTTCGCTGAGTTCTGTGGACTGACGAAATATTACTAAATTATGTTAATTGACTGAGTTCATGAGATTACTGAGTCTTCCTGAGTCATGTAACTGACTGAATTCTACTAATATGGCATGGCTAAGATTATCATGAAACTAAAATTGGCTCTAGGCACACAGCTAAATTGTCAGGTATAAATACCCCCAAGACTCGATAGCATAATAGTAAATCATAGCAAAAGTTCAAAAACACAAAAATGGCTATACAAATATATCCATAATTCATTGACTAAGACATTTCATCAAACACTTGACGTGCATTAACTTGTACATGAATGGGGATTTTATATTAACATACTATAGTGGCACTTTTTCCTTCACCTAAAATTTTATCAAACACATGGGGAGCATACTTTGGTTATACAATCATTAATACATTTAACTATCAAGGTTGCATATATAAATTAGTAAATTGGAAGGGTTTATCAAGAATATTACGCAAAACATCACATACTATGATTAATCATTGGAACATGGTATATAAAAAATGAATCAAAACCCAACAATAAGATGAACATGAATCTCAATTAAACTAAATCATGAACATTCATAAATACAAAATCCTAGGATTTAGAAAAGAGATTCTTGAGCTTCATGGGTGAAAGCGGACCCATGAATCAACACTTCACATACCTGGAAATCTAAGTTCTTGAGGTTCTTGGAGAGATTCTTAGAATTGACCTTGATTTCTTGAGCTAGGGATTTTCTTTTCTCTTGAGAGAGAGGGATTTTGTTCTTGAGAGAAAGTGAGGAAAATGATATAATAGGGTTCTTAGGGCATAATTTTATGATCTGGGTCATGAAAAAAGACCCAATTACCCTAAGAAAGTTTTTATTTTTCATCACTAAAAACTCAATTTGGGCACCTGGCACAACGTAGAGCTATCGGACAGTGTCTCTTTAAAATTACTAAGGGAAACTGTATCAAGGCGTGATGTAGTGAAACTGTATCATTGTCCAAGTATCGGATTTAGGCGAATTTGGTATTGATGGAAAGCTTATTCAATTTCCTACACAGCAAAAAAAATTCCTCATGTATAAAAGTGGATTCATCTTTTAAAGAAAGACTTTAACATTTTTGGGATGATTGTAAGCTAGGTATTAATATGAGGTATTACACACACACTGCTTCTAGCCTTCCTATTCACCTTTTATACAACTAGCTCATGAAATATAATCCTCTCAAGTTTGGATAACACTATCCAAACTCTTTTACTATTGCTAAACTCCTGGCTTCATGCTTCTAATTTTAGTTTATATGTTATCATAGGATTCTAAAAAGAGATCTAAAAGTACATCTAAATTTTAAGCACTAAGGTAATACCCCTTTAGTCACTGACTGGTTCATCAAGAAGCTTAAACTAAACTACTCTATTTATGAAATCAACTAAAATTATTTTATGAGACACTGAAATCGGGCAATTTTTGTATACCCGTCTGGCTAGGATAGATTTACCCACTGAGGTAGAATTTATGAAGGACTCTACTAAGATTTCAGGACTGATACTAACACTGAGCTCGTCAACTATATGGGGGAGTTACAAAGTGGGAGTGAAGTTTTGGGCTCTATTAAAACATATACGGGAATATGAAAAGCCTATAACATACCCATTACCACATCAGAAGAACTTTTCAGATCATGTCGGGAATGGAGTGCATAATATTTGTTCTTATGTTGATTACTAGTGACACTGGAAGGTGCACCCTGTTGAGTCGAGTGACCTGCTGGAGCTTAGGAACGACTATGCTGACTATGCTGATCAATATGGGGTCATTCCCTAATACTGTGGCCTGGTTTCCCACACCCAAAAGACAAACCACTAACAGTGCTAAACACACCCTGATGATTCCTACCACACTTCCCACATAGAGGGTTAGTATGACTAATCTTTGGCATTGACTTAAAACTACCTGTTTTGGACCTTTTATTATTTCTCACTTTTTCCTACATTTCTTCTCCTCACTTTGCGGAGCATGAACCATAAGCCTGGATAGGACAATAGCCAGCTGATTGTTCTGAGTAACTACTCAATAAGCTAAGGCGGTGAAAGTAGCTCCAAATTTGGCGTGAGAGACAATCTCATTCAGGGGATCTTTCTGAAGGTGCACTCTGATTATCGTTTCTTCTCACGTTGTTCTTTCTAAGAGACCTTTTTTGTACATGAAAGAACAAATAAAGTAGAAAGAGATTTTAAAAAGAGCTCATGCTCTTTCGCATGACATAAACACAGAATGAAGGGAAACTTTTCCTAAAACGTCTTGTAGCCTCTTGTCCATAAGTGTGGCGTACTTCACACATATTCACAAGACTCTACATGACAGGACTTTCAGACTCCCTAGGACACTTTAAAACCTTAGGCTCTGATACCAAGTTTGTAATGCCCTGAGAGTACACCCTAGATGCCCCATGGTGCTTATAGTCTCGAAGCACACAAGCTAACCCATGAGCTAGTAACTGCTGTGAGCACTGAATAAAATAATAAAGGACATGTGCAGAATTTAATTGGAAATGGCATAAGGTTTTAGTAACTGAAAAATATATTGAATAATGGTTTCAAAATGTCTAAAAACATATTTTTGATACTGATAAAGCGACTAATAATAACAACTGAAAATTGACTAACTGTCTGTACTAGTTTGAAAGCCTCTAAATTGACTAACCATTAATTTGATAGGACAAGTCCCCAACTAACTCTAGCTGACTATGAAACTGAACTAAAATTAATATTATAGTTCTCAGAATATAAGGACTCACTACTGTTGCTACTGCTGGTGTGCTGGGATATCTAGGTGCGGTCGGGAACTTAAGCATCTAAACCTATAATATGAGACATCATAGCACAAAAAATGAGTATATGATCAGTAATTTGAATGTACTGGTATGAGAGAAGGGGTTAGGTTGTTATGGATGGATTATGTGCATGAATAGTAATTGATGGAATGAATAGCATTAGATAACCGAACCTAAAGTAATAATTGATTGGATAATATTTAGTAACTAACTAAACATGCGTGATGTAAAGACTGAATGGCTAGCATAAAATTACTGCATATAAATGCGTGAAAATGGTAAGATTTGAGAATGCATGACCAAGCATATTACATGATTCTGAAAATAATATGTAAACTAAAATACTAAAATCTAATTACTGAGTAACTGATAACTGTAAACTATGGTCAATCCAAACCTGAACTGAAGTATATTGAATATTGAACTAATCCAGTGGGAGCTAGATATAACCAACATGCCCTAATATACTATCAGGGTCCAACTTGTAACCCTAGTTAGAAGAGTATCAGTACCATGCCATGATTACTAACAATGGCTTTGTGGATCCACTAATTTAGTGTTCGGAAGGACAAGGGTGTTTTCCTATCTAACGAGGGACACCTTAAATCTATGGTGGTGCCACAGGTCTGGAACTTAGGGATTGCTACTAACATCTTATGCGTACTGACGGGGGAGACAGGTGTCTCATGCCTACTAATGGGGGAGATTCCATCCCTATGTTCATTCAGTGCTAACGTTTGCTCCTAACTGAAAGACAATGAATTATTAGACTGTACTGAGTTTAACTGATTTTGAGTTCTGATAGTTTTCATTATGATAATAATACCTAGAAATCAACTATGCTCATGGTTTAACTAAAATCATTCTTAGGTAATGAAAGTATGTAAATAGCTAAATTTCAAGTATTCAAATCCCCAGGAGTCGATAACAATAATAGCAAGATCATACAAAACTGTGAGGACATGAAATATAGTCAATATTCAAAATGCATTCTTTGAGGCATTTTATGAAACACTTACAATGCATGGGTTAAGCATGGTTTTAACATATGGTAGTAGCGTAATTTTGATACTAAATAACCAATTAAAACTTAAATCATCTAACAACACCATTTAAACATGTCTGATTTAAAAACAACAACGATTTTGTATAAATATTATATAAAATTCAAAATCGGTTGACAGCTAGTCGTCACTTGGTTGACAGATAGATACTTAAAAGTAAAATGAGCATAACTTTATACTCTGATATTAGATTAATATTAAACCAGTTGCGTTGGAAAAAAGATTCAAAAATCTTTGTTTTGGTATATAGTAAGATACCTGAATTAATATATGCTAAGAGATACACTTATTTAAAGTTGACCCTTGCTGGAGCATTTTGTCAAAACTCTATTGATATAAAATTCTTCAACTCGTCTTTGAGTTTGGAGGATATTATGACCTAGATAAATACAAAAAGATATTCCCACATCATATATTTAATAATTAGACATTTATAAACATAGAATAATTTGGTTTAAGTCTACGCCATAGGAACAATGATTTTAGATCTAGCCTAAAAATATGGTGTGCTACATTAATGATTCTTTGGCAGAAGAGATTGTTCAACTTAAAACTTATATTGGGATCCTGATAAACTATTTAGGAATAATGAATTCTGAGAAGGTAGATGCAATAGGTTCAATGATGAAGGCCACTATATCTAATTACTTTGATTTAGAAGAGGAGGCCAAGTATCTAGAACGCGAGTTGGAGTGTTTCCAAGCCAAGGGGCAAGGATTCTAAGGTCTGAACTATTATGGATACATGTACAGAGATTGGAGTAGAGAGCGTGATGGTGAGTGGAGAAGAAAGGATGACTATATAAAGAAGGGGGATAGGTATGGCCAGCCAAGAAGTCATGATAGTGAGTCGAGGATGGAGGCTATATTATCCATGCTTGCTAAGGGTTAGGAAAGTCAGGAAACTTTTGTTAAGATAATTAGGACAGATATCTCAGTATTGACCTAAAAGATGGAATCATATGCTATTGCAATAAAGCAATTAGTACAGTAGATTGGGAAAACCTCAACTACTTTCAATCAGAGGTAGCCGGGTACCCTTTTGAGCAACATAATTCTGAGTCCTAAAAATGATTGTCATTATCTAGGTATTACCACTTAGAGTGGTAAGTCTACTATTGATCCTTCTTTGCCTGCTGCTGATAATCCAAAAAATGATAGTGTCGTGGTTGATAAGAGGCTTGAGGTTGAGTCAGAAAAGGCGACATGTATTAACGAGAAGGACAAAGGTAAGGGAATGGTCGATGAGCCTTTAGTGATGCAAATTCCATGACCTCCCCCACCTTTTGCTCAAAGGATGAAATAGAAGAAGGAGGAAGGGATATTCAAAAAGTTAGTTTCCATGCTAAAAGAGTTGATCTTGAACATTACACTTCTTGACGCTTTGGAGTAGATGCTTGGGTACGCTAAATTTATGAAGGAGTACACTGAAAGACATTTGAATTAGGAAAAAATGGTTTGATTTGATTAATCGATCTATAATAACCCAAATTCCAGCAGAACAAAAATGCAGACAACCTATTAAGGAAGTCCATAGTGATCCACTCCTACTTCCACACAAGAATAGGTAATTATTGAATCTGGACACCAGGTCTCAGATGTTCGACCTTTACCTGCTAACAATATAGGAAAAAAGATATAAAGTATGCTATATATTTATTCATGCCACTCGACCAGTAATGTTGTCTCAAATCTCTATAAATCTTTGTTTTCCCAGTGTGAGTAGAATATCTAGAGCTATGAGCCTCTCATAATATTAGCTGAATCAAGTCCCTAATCCTAGGAATACAAATACGATCATTATATCTTAGAATACCCTTTGAATCTAAGGTATCCTTCCTGAAATTACCCCGTAGAACCTGATTACAAATACCACAAAGTCTACTTTCTCCTCTCATCCTTAACCTACTATATATGAATAGTAAATCTAGAGATATCCATATCCTTATTGAGCAAAGTAGTCATGCTCACCAAAATCAGACCTCTATTTAGCCTAGAAGCGCACTTTCTCATTCTCGAACTCGTATCAGCCACCAAATTAGGAGCATACCTTTACAACTGATGAAAATTCAAGGAATATTCCCTTACAGATATCCTACATTGCCTGAGTTTCACACAATTCTCAATAATAGCTTCCCTCAACTATTGAGAAAAGAAACAATCCATAAAGGCATTAGAAAAGGCCCCCCACTACCCTTCCTTTTCCATGTCACCCTTATCTCTTTCCCAGTCCTCATACCACTGATAAGTAATATCTTTAAGTTGAGAAGTTGCAAAGCTAACTCTGTCCATATCAGAAGCTTGCATAACCTGAAATATCTTTTATAGTTCATCAAAGAATCCTTGTGAATCTTTCTCTATGTTCACTCATGTAATAGTTATAGGACCCATCTTAATAAATAAACCAACTCTTGTGGACTCAGCAGACAAAGCACTAGTCGTACCCCAGTCAGCCTGAGCAATAACTATTTGATTAATAAAATGGAGACACTGATGAAACTCTGCGTTCGTCACTTTACCTTGAGAGACTGGAGGAGTAGGAAGAGGAATATGAGAAACTCCAGCACAATCAGTAATAAGATCATGATATCAAAGATGTACTCAAGACATAGGAGGTACCACTTCAGCATTATCCCTAGATAAGGCAGAAGGATTTCTTTGTGTTCCAGATCTAAGGGGGATGATTTGAAAGACAAATAACTAAGGATTAGAGAGGATTCAAGGACTAAGAGTTTAAAGAAAGTAAAACATTCATAAATCTCTTGCAGTGTCTCTCTTAGGAGTATGGCATGCAATACATACCTAATAGATACTATGGTACGCTACACCTCCCAAAAAGAGACTCTACTCGACAAGGCCTTGTGGACTTTCCTGTTGACCGTGAACCTAAAGCTCTGATACAAACATGTCATGATCCAAACTACGAACTAGACGTAATAGGCATCCTAAGTCCAACCAGGATCGGGGACTGCCCTCTTAACCTAACCCAATCGCCCCTTTAACCCAACCCAACCATCTTATACAGCCTCAGATAAATTGAATTCTGAACATATAACAAGATAACATTATTGTTCACATCAAGACTCTGAGATAGAAACATAACTATGAGCTACCCAACCGAGTCTAACCATGCAAAACCCAACCCTTCGTACCATACCAAACTGAAGAGAATATCAAACATTACATAACAATCAATCCTAAATTGTAATACGATCTAACAACCAACAAAATCATTGAATAATGTCAGTCCCAACTCCAATACTAATGCAAAGGCCGACACTTATACTGATCCCGCCCATACCAACCCGTAGAAGTATAATAGAGCCTCTATCCAAAAGAAATACAAATATCCAGTTAGGCCATGCCCCCAACCATGGCCAAAACCAATGTCGAAAATAAAAAAATATCTAAGAGTATTCATTTAATAAAATAGTACCTTTCATAAAGATAAAAGTTTAGCCCTTTAATCAAAATATTGTACCTGAGTTAATCACTATGTAGGAGAAGTCAAACGACTGGTTTACTTATAGCATGGGTATATAGCTTCCAGTAGACGAGTTAGCAAATGACTTCTAGCATGTATCTCAGGATAAGGATAAAGTAATTCCATTTAAAAAACCAAAAAAACACATTCATTATCGGCACAACCATATATATATATATATATATATAAGTGCTGAGAAAGAGAATCTGTGTTGCCCAGTGCATGTAGCAACACGACCAGGAAGTATCCACTGGGATGACTAGTACATCTCTCCAATATAAAATGTGACACTTGCACGTTGTCATTGAACACCATTCACATCGGTAAACATGAGTTTTTGATTTCGGTTCCTTCGGAACCTCAACCTTCCATGGCTCCATTACACATTCAGCCATTAATACCCAAATTAAAATCATGTCCAAACAAATCCACTTACCATTATTAACCAATGCTATTTATTAGTGGTATCATCGTACTAACCATACATGCAAGATTTATCCAAACCCAAACTATTTAGGATAAGGGGAATCTCAAGTGCCCTTTTCATTTACCATATTAAACTCTTAGGAAACTTCTATATACTCCACAAGAAAAACCAATAATACTTTAACCTTTGTAAACCATTTAAACCATTTATAGTTTATGCATAAGCTGAAAACACGCAAGAGTTACATTTCAACAAGTCAATGAAATGAACATATCTTATAAGCATTTAATCAAACACCTTGGGGTATAATATAATAAAAACCAATTCTAATGACCATTAAACCATTACCGTGTAATCTAATTGCCCAAAAGAACCATTAATGCATATAAAAGAATAGTTAAACCATAGGAAACCATAACCAAACTATATACACCAAAGCCCCTAATTATTAGTGGAAAATCATAACCCATGCAACATTAAAACCATGAAAATAACTATAAAATCCATTATATTTTAGAAATAAGGAGTAGGGAAGAGACACATGCCTTTAACCAAGAAATATGATGGAAGAAAATCACCAAAGTAAGCCTAAAATAATCCCCAAGTTGAAACCCTAGCTCTCTTGGCTCAAAAGCTCTTGAGAGAATTGTTGAATATTTGGGAATAATTTTCCTTTGTGTTAATGAATAGAATAATAAGGTACATAAACTCCTAAGTCTATTAGAAGTCATGGGTCATAATTAGGGTAAGTATAGAAATGTCTAGAATACCCCCACTTAAGTCCCTTAAAAACCCATTATTGGGATACGACTGACCCTTTTATGAGTTGTACGCTTCCTTATAATTGGCTCCCACCAGTCATACCCAAGCCTTAACCTTGGATCAGACATTGTCCAGTATATGACTCATCCAACCAAGTCATAACCTCAGCCTGCGATCCATAGCCATAATCCATATCCCTAATAGAAAGAATTACCAAAAGGATCAAATATAGTCCACCATACGAGTCCCTGATATGACTTGTATCCATGCCTTACGACTCATACCCTTATGTCATGACCATTCCAGTGATCAAAATCATCCAACCAACTAATATTAGTTAGCTTACGATAGGACCATACCACTCGTACCCAAGTATACAACTCATATCTTGGAGTCGTATTGGGTCTGAAAAATAGATTTTAAGGAAAAATTTCTAAGGACAAAACCCAGGATGTAAAACTACCAAATAAATAAAGCTATAAATCTCAATTGAAGATATACATCTAGCCTAATAATGAATAGCCTCAATCTTAGCTGGATCCACTACAACCCTATCCTTAGATACCATATATGTAATAACCCTTTAGGTTATTTTCATAATTTTCATAAATTTTTGTTTTTGTGCCTTCCACAGTGCACACATGTAATTTTTAACTTGCTGGAATTGTTGGTTCGGTTATCAAACATTTCGTTTGTATTTTAGGCACATTTTTATTTTTTGGAGTATTTGTTGTTTAGGATTTGATTTTGGGATGAAACTCCTAGTAGATGACCTCAGATGAAAATTCAGTAGTTTCATCATCTTTGGAAAATTGAATTTAGACTAGGGGACCGTTGGTTTAAGTCTCGAGGATTCCAGACTAAATTTGGGTTATTGCATGGATTATATAAAAGTAAAACTCGGGTATGGGCACCACATTTAGTCGAAACAATATCAAGTGAAAGTTTAAATGATTTAACTGTATCCATAAGGTTATTTACAATTAATACTCACTATTTGATCATGTTCATAGAGTTCCAAATAAGTTTTGGCAATCAAAAATAAGTATTTAAGGTTGTTGGTACTGGTGTGACCGTTTTTGCAGCCATTGACCATTTAACCAACCACTAAAGCAACCATATGAACACTTTATAAGTAATTTTTACCTTTTGATAAGACCAATTAAGTGGTCAAAGTATCTCTTTCATAGCTATCAAGAGTATAAGGTCAAAATCCGTATTTTTAAAGTTTGGGAGTTAGAAAGCTTCGATTTGGAAATTTTCTATGCGTTATTGTAGAATAATAATCTTCTACCAATTTCTAATTGTACTTTCCCCATTTTCCCAGGTATATAATATTTTTCATAATTTGTACCTATGTCAAGAATTAAACCCCCATGTTCACCATTTTTTGAGCTCAAGAGCTCAGATTTAGGTCATTGCAAAGGAAATTTTAAGATTTCTTCCATGGGTAAGTTTTATAATATTATTGTTATCTTTTCCCCTTGATTTTATCTTAAAAAAAACTTTAAATTCTTAATTACATAGAGAATTTTGGAGTATTTACTGGTAAAACTTGAAAATGTTTTTTCTGTGATTTGAACCTCCTTTCTAACTCATTTTTTCGTGGGTTTTCAGTCGTTGACTCCTATGAGTTTGAGGGAAATATTTTTAATATAAAATTATTTTTTTACGCTTTTTATTTTAAAACTCATTTTTGAGGTTCATTTTTAGACCAAACATAAATATAGCATAAGGATGTTATCTTATTCCTAATGATGTGTAGATTACTATTCTTATAGCATGGTGGAATTTCAGGGATCGTGGAGCAAAGATGGACAATTTGTGGGCTATTCAGGGAATTTTGGTTCGTCATCAAGGTAGGCTTCTATCTACTCTTCTTCGTTAGATAGTGTATAATGTATTTTGCACGTTAGATAAGGATGTCTGGATGTGATATTGAGTCGAACTCCATGATTTATCCTAATTTATAAGTTTGGGGGCTAGAAGGCTAATTGACCCATAAGATGAAATGCTTATTATGTTTCTAAGATCTTATTACCCTAGGTCACTAGCATGTTAGGATAAGTTGAGAGTATTGAGCCTTAAGTATAATGTTTACTAAGTTACATGGTGAATTGAGATGGTTTTTATAGAATATGATGTTATGGTAAGGTCAGATATATATATTATTGGTCCCAAGTTTGTGATTATTTTATTGGTTTGATTCCGTAAAGTGTTTTTCCCTTGTAAAGGATGTGGTCATAGTTTATAGATGTTTAGATGCTTATAATCATATTATTTGGAGACTAGTGATCGCAAGCATAAATTCGGTACGTTCATACTCTCTAAAATGGTAAATGGTATGATTCCAACTAAAAATATGGTCTTAATACTTTTTTCCTAAAAAAAAGATTTATCCCCACCTTTCACTTTTAAAACAAATTTCTTCATATAGGGAATCATATCATCTTAATAAATAACTTATGAGCCTTTGGGAATAAAATTGAATTTTTAGATATTTAATTGAGATATATTTCTCTTGTCATGGTCTGAAGTAGGGCTTGACCGATACGAGTATTTCAAGTCCACCGAGGACCGGAGACCACCCCCTTCGCCTAGTCAACCAAGGCAAAATATAATATAATAACAAAATTCCAAGTGTAAAACAATATAGATAAGTATAATTGAAAAGAAATCTAAGAATTCAACAGCCACTTCCCTTCCCACAGTAATATCCACAAAACCTCTAGAGAACCGAATACCAATATTAGTTGGGACATACTCTAGATAATATCCAAAAATAAGTCCAAAGAAAAGAGTCAATAACATAAAGAAACCCAAAACATGAAATGTGATCTTCTGAAGTATGGAAGCTCACCACTTCAATCTTACTCATGAGCTATCACATGATCACTTAATCACAATGCATGAAAAGTAGAAGTATGCCCAGTCCCTACATCATGTGGGGATACAACATTTGAATATGGCTAGTGGTTGGAGCGTTAGAATGTAATCTAGGGATAAAGGATAAAATAATGCCATGATCCATAACAAAGAAACCATTAAAAACAATGTATAACATCATATGGAATACATACACATATATTTCATTTACCTAGAAAGGAAATAGGGCTTAGCATGAACTTTAAAATATTAACCTGGACTGTGTAGCTTGACCATCCAAAAATAGTACCCATGTGCTATATGGGTTCATCTCCCCATGCTGAAAGGGATCGTGTTAGCCACATGAAATGAAGAAACCAAATGGAAAGATATAGACATCAAGGAAACTAGACACCCAAAAACATATATAAAGTGTGACTCATGGACACTACCATCAAGACAAATCCCTACGTAGACAAATGTGAGTTTTCGATATCAATATCCCCGGGAAATCCACCTTCATGACATAGCTACACAACCCCCTTTAAGCCCATATTAAAATATTTAACACATAAAACAACCATTATATTAAGGATTCAACCATTACGACATCATTAAGTGGTATCGTCATATGAACTACAGCTTTTAAGCAAATGTCATTACGCCATTACCTTGGGGATCCTTGTACCCAAGACTCCATTATTAAAATCAACTTGGGGGATTCCATTATACCCCACAATATTTTAAAAACCATACTAAACTATTTTTCCATTTATACAATGCATTTTTTTTAAAAGAAAATGGCCAAACCAAATGATAATCATATTCAAAAATAAATTATGCATGTGGTTCGAGGTTATTATCAATTTCCTTACCAAAACTAAATATTTGGGGAATCTATTATACCACTAAATTCATTCACCATTTCCATGAACCCCAATGAGTGTAAAACTAACAATTCATGCAAAATAAATGAACATAAACCATGGAAAAAAATTCAGCAATCTATATCTGAAACCATCAAACTGTAGTTAAAAACTCAACACAAAAACTATAAATATTAAACAAATTTTCACATCATTAATAAAATACATGTATAGGGAGAAAGGTACATCCCTTAGACACACCATGATTTGTG
This sequence comes from Capsicum annuum, assembly GCF_002878395.1. Lineage (NCBI taxonomy): Eukaryota > Viridiplantae > Streptophyta > Magnoliopsida > Solanales > Solanaceae > Capsicum > Capsicum annuum. The sequence continues at coordinate 35,578 of NW_025889285.1, forward strand.
AGAAATTGAGAACATTGAACCCAGAAGATGAACGTATGATAATACTTATATTTTCTTGGGGTTTTGAGTTTGAGAGTGAAATAATAGCTTTTGTGTCATGAAAACTATTGCAAATAGGTTCACATAGTGTTTAAAGTTCGTTCGTAGGTGAAAAGACCCCAATACCCCTCATCATAAGTAAATAAATCTAAAAACTACCTAAATTTAAAGAATCGACATGGAACGGTGTTATCATTGACATTATCCTCTGTGACATATTGATATCGCGGACCGTCACTGGTTCCACACAAAAATGCTCAGAACCTTTTGCTCGAGTATTTGATTAAGGTGAAACTGAATGCGTTGAAAGAGGAAACAGTTATCTATAATTTGATGGGTCTTAAGCACAAAAATTTCATATATTCCAGAAGTAATACACGTTCAAATTTGACACTTGTAGAATTGAATTCCAAAATAATGTTGAATCAAAAGTTCATAACTCCACTTCACTCTAACTGTTTTCTATGAAGATGTTTCTCCTCAAAAGCACATTAAACACTAGGTAATGATCATGAAACTTACATGTATATAGAAATAATTAGATTTAAGTTTATACACATATGAATAACAGTTCAAATTCTAGCTCAAAATATGGGATGTTAAACTTATCCACTATTTGACTACTACTATTACCTCAATCGAGAGAGATTCCGACAGTTTATACACTATTATGATGATTTAGTCCAGATTATACCTTGGGTAATGGATTTACTGACCTACACTCTTTTAGTCACGATTCTAGCCTGTGTATTTATATATATACGTGTATATATATGTATATATATGTATGCATACATATATATATTGTACTAGATGGAGTAGATATTTGATGATGATTGTTATGCAGGTCATATACAGGTACTCTTGAACCCCCTAAGGACCCCTTTGCCCATCATTCATCGTACTAGAGAAGACATGTCATTGTAGTTTTTACCTTTGCGAGCCATCGAGAAGGAGGGGGTGTATACACTAGGTTACCTTATGGTACTTCTATAGATAATTATATTATCGGTTCACTTTGCATTCATCCTTGAATCTGTATTTCCTATTACTATTATGTGCCTATATATATAAGCCTTGTGGGGGTTGCATAGGTATAGGTGATGAATACTGCTTGAGGTATATTATTTGTGTTGATTGGACCTTTTGGGTTATGGGTCCTAGTTTAGGTATATTTTTTTTGGATAGAGGGTTACTGTATTGGGTTATTATTATGATGAGTTCATGATAGGTTTATTATGGGACTGGTATTGGAATTCAAAATATGATTCTGATTTCTTTCATTACGGTTGCTTTATTATGGGTAATTATTTCATGTTTAGATATATGGATTAGATATCTTAAGTATGTTTGTATTAGTTACTACTAAGATTAGGGGGCCTTGAGATGCTAATATGAAAACTTAAGATTGTACCTTTGAGTTAGCCTTGTGTAAATATATGTATCTATCTACATGTAGTTTTGGTATTACCATGTATCCCTTTATTCTGCCATTTATTCATGTTGTGTATCAGTTTCTTGGCCTTGTATATATATATATATGTATGTATGTATGTATATATATATAAACCCTTCTACTATTATTTGTTCATATATTTGTTAGTGATACATGGTATAGTGCTTAGGTTCCTAAGTATAGCTAGAATAGGATAGTCCATCCTTATTGTCTCCATAGCTTTATATGCAGTTTCCTGGATATTTGGCTGTTGTTTACATTCCTACTTAAATGTTATTTATAATTGTATTATGATTGGAGCTCAGTCGGTAGTTACGTACTGCTTACCCTATATTTGGTACTTATATTACACTTTTATAGCCCGCAGATCATAGTATGGGTTCTCGTCGTTGCTTTGTGCATCGTGTGCTGCTACTATTGTTCAGATACTTAGGTTGAGCTCCTCGCGCTTAGATTATTACTCTCCATCTTATTTACTATACTAATCATTATGTTGTATTCAAATATGGATTGTATCAGTATATTCATTTTGTAGTTTCATTAGATTACAAGCTCTTGTACTGATTCCACTATGTTATAGGACTATTTTTGGTATTTTAGACTTTTTACTATAGTTATTCAAAATTCTTCCTTCATTTCTCTTGGTAATACTTTACTGGTAGTTTGATACTATAAGTTGGCTTACCTATTGGGTGAATATAGTAGGTGCCATCATGACCCAAGAAATTAGGTTATAACAAAATGACCTAGGAGTGCAATAGACTCGAGCAAGGACTCATACTTTGATGATTAGTCAAAAAGACTATCTTAAAATCCACTCGTGTTCCTCCCTACTCCCATAATACACAAATATATCATCAATAATATCGATCACGAAGTAGTCTAAATATCACCTGAATAACTCATAATGGCAATGGAGAGTCCTGAAGGTTATCTTAGGGATGTCCTCATCCGAAATCCTCAATTAATTGTAAATACATGTCAAATCAATCTTTACACTGCCACTCCCTAATACTAGTCAAAAAATTCATCAATAATAGGTATAGGATACTTACTCTTCACTGCCACCTTATTCGACTACCTCTAGTCGATGCACATATGCATAAAACCATTATTTTTCTCCCCATATAAGATAGGAGCACCCTAACATGATACACTCAGTTTTATGAAACCCTAACCCAAAAGACCCTAAATTAGAGAATCTAGCTCCTTAAGCTCAACATAAGCCATACGGTATGAAACCATAGAAATAATTTGGGTGCCCAGCTCATGATCAATAAAACTCAATATCATGCACTAGAGGAAGGCAAGGTAGATCAGTAGGAAAAACATCAAAAAATCATGGACTATAGGAACATAATCAAGCAAAGGACTATTTTCATTAATATCATGAATATAGGCAATATAAGGATAGAAACCCCTATATAAGTCTCGTAACCCAAACATAGGAAATAATACATAGAAACCTGCCATACAACTAAGGGTATGTTACACATAGCTAAGGTAACGGTCTTAGCAAAACAATCCAAGACCACATAATAAGGAGTAACCATTTCATGCCTAAAATCATATCAGAGTCCACCATATCTAACACTATAAGTTCAGCCTTAGTATCAAACTCTAAAACATTCACAACATATGATCTATAAACTCGATCCACTGCTAAGAAATAAAACATGGGAGTAGCTACATATACCTATATAGATAAAGACTCCCACAAAAGCTCTAAATGTGATGCATAAGAAGTAGACATATATGAATAAGTGGATCTCAAATTAAATAAAGCAATAGCTGGCTGATGGTACAGTGAAATAATACATGCTATAACAATAACCAAAGACTCTGCCTCCTGCCTAGCAGCAATAGTATATAAATATCCTCACCTAACACCTAGCTGTGTGATCGAGAGATCCTCAACAACCCTAGGGACCACCCTAACAACCCTACATACCACCTCTAATTGGGGAGGAACTTCCCTAATCGACTAAATCACTGCCCTATGTTAGGGATGTCTCTAGAAGAATGATTAATGGCACGATAATCATAACAAGCCCCAGGTGAAGCTCTCTATCCAAAAGATTTGGCTAGCCCAAAAAATAACCACGACTAGAAAACCCAGAATATATGCCTCTCAAATACTAATTGCTTGTTTAACATTGTAATTAATGTAACAAGACTGGAATCCATTTGTAATTTTAAGTATGGAATGAACGGGCCTATTTGGCTGATCATGATTAAAATAACATGGATGTGGAGGGTACTACTTTTAGAACCTCTGCCTCTAAACTATGAGCCACGTAATCTCCTATTAAAACTACCCCAATGACGTAGTCTTTTATTAATGCCCCCATTGGGACTCATAATGCATCTCCTTCATAGTATGGAATATAAAAAAGCCTTAGCAAAAGACCTAATAGATGCAACCAATCTCTAAGTAGACATATGAAGAAGACATCTCAAACCTCTAACAAAGCACTGAACCTGCTCATACTTGATTGGTAGATAGCATTATCAAGTTTGTTCAACTTATGGAGTGATTTCTCATTCTTATGAAGAATTAAGATCCCTTTTCTATTATTGAGAATTGATCTCTTAGATGCTCTCAAAAGAGGCGAGCCATATACTTCTCCAAGAAAACATCAATGAACTGAGTCCATATTAATGAATAAGATCTAGATTGCATGGAATCAAGATAACCCTCCCCTATGCCAATGTATAGATTCAATGTCAAACTAAAAAAGTAGTGTAATCAACCCACAAGACTCAATTAGGGCTTAATTACGGAGCCAATCCTTACAAGAAATAAGAAACCTAAATACATCCTTCCATGGAGCCTCTGTAAAGCTGGGTGAAGTCAATTTGAGGAATCTACCAAACATCTCCTACGCCTCAACAGGAAAAGTTCATTGGGCGGCTACCTGTTAAGTAACTCCTAGAACTAAAGGAACCTAAACTCTTAGAGCTTCAACTACAGGGTATGCCCCTACATATATACCACTCTAATGTATAAACTAAGCACTATCAGATAGTGCACCACCAATCAAATCATTAAATTATACCAAGCTATCTCTAAGCAATAAAGAAGAAATAAATAACAATGGATCCTGGGCTACCCCTTGGCCCATCAATGGCTGGGTTGAGGAACCTATGGTGTGGGAGAAATAACTGGAATTGGTATTGGCTCCATACATAGAACCCTAGCTGGGATTGTAGTCTTGTCTAACCTTGACCCCTAGGTCGGCCACGACCTCTAACAAGAGCCATAGCCAAAAACATAGGGTCTAACGTGTGTTTTAGAAACCAAATCAAACTAAATGCATGAAATGATAAAGAAAGTAAGTTCTCTGCAGAAGGTTATATAGCCTCCTAAAGATAAGAAACGATTATCATTATTCAATTTCTTATTACACTACTAGGAACTTGCTATTGTATCAACAATACTAGTGAACTTAGGTATAATATCAATTTATCATCAACCAATTTCACTAGTCATGATGGTACCTACTTTCCACGTGTAGGTAAGCCAAACTAGTATAAATTGACAAGTAATGGGATAATTGGTGGAAGTTATAATAAATACCAAATTTAGCAAACAAATATTTTGTAGGCGATAAAATATAAGTTCGATAACATACATACAGATAAGAAAGAGAAAATAGCAAAAGAGTATCCCACGAACTAGTTAGGTCCGTACAAGAGACACTAATCAAAAGAGCAAGGGTACTAATAGTATCAATACATAGATAGTCCTTTTCCATAATAGTAAAAGGAGAGAGATTTATCTCTTGATCCAAAATCTCACCCTATCTCCAAAATCTCACCCTATCTCCAAAATCTTACTATACATTGGATAGAACATTAACGACAATAACTAGTACTCCTATTTGCAACAAAAAAAGATTCAAAAATATAGTATGGGTACAAAGTCAATGGGTACTCAGTAGGCATCATTGACCTACTGATCTAAATATAATAAATACATACTAAGATGACAGAATGCAAACTATATTTAGGGATAAAAAGAAATCCCAAAAATAATGCTCCAGCTGACAAATAATGAATAACAAGGTAGATAATATCAAAGAGAATTCAAGTTAACTAGTCCCCCATAAGCCTAGAAGGCTCAAGTAAGAAGAAATAAGCCAATCAATCCCCCATAAGCTGGATCGATGTAATCAAATGAGAAATAACAAGAATAATAATTCTAAAGTCACCAACCACTAAAGCCATATAATTAAAATCTTTCATACCATAAACACCAGACTCATACTGAATCCTTAATATAATATGTAAAACATAAATAGAAGAGTCGAATCAAAAATTAGTATCATATGTGCTGAACTTTAACCAGGAATTTAGTATTATAAAAGAATAACAATTGTTAGGCTAGAATAAGTCTTCAATGTAAATACAGGCAACCAAGTCTAGTAAAGAATTGTAAAGCTTTGTAAATCATCACATGGTCCAAGAATATATATAAAATAACGAATGAAATCCTCCTAGATCTACTAGGAGATAATTCGTATATTTGACCTTAAAGAGAGCCGGTGAGGTTGTCTACTAAAATCTTAAATTTCATAATAAGATGATTTCTACCCCAAAACTAGATTAATACTTCAAATTTTTACTGCTAGGCATTAAATAAGTCTTAAGGAAACAATTTAACTCAAAGAAAAGAGGAATGGGTCTATTAGAATGGGTCAATTCTATGTAAAATAGCTCTCTAACTGGCTATACATTCAAAATTTTCACTGAACGTGCAACAAAATAGTAAATTCAAACTCAAATCTAGCATAGTATTATACAAACACCGTAATAAATCTCAATCTATGAGGAAAGTAAGCCTGGATTACATGGATGCCAACAAATTCCTGAGAAAGTATACTAATTTAGAGATTTTCCCTTCTAAGAAGCTTCCACATGATGCCACTCTATGAAAATAATGATCTACACATTGATATATGAATAATGATACCCATATTGCATATAAATGCTTCAAATAAAAAATTGAGCTAAATCCCATAAATGGCCTGCTTGTGGAATGTAATGCCTCGAGATCCCATCCTGAGACGTCACACGGTGCTTATGACCACGAAGGACCACAACTTAAACCTTTTCTGATATCTATACCTGTACACTGATTAATATCTGAATATAAATGTGGAAACTAGCCATAAGGTTCAACACATCTATACATACTCAAAACTGAAAACTAAATACTAATACATCTGTCTGAAAAGCCTCTACACTCTCTAACCTGTAGAGTTGATGGGACATGTCCCCTACTAACTCCGTCAACTGAAAATAACAAAATCTAATACAATAATAGTAAACTGAAACTCGTCCTCAAAAGAAAAAAACTCACTTCTATGACTATTATTGCTGATTGGGACTGAACTGCTGAGGAAACTTTGGGTCCTGTGCCTCTGAACCTATGGTGCCAAATAAAACACCATAGCGCAAATACGTTAGTGCATGGATGTACTGAGTATGTAGATGAGGTAAGGCAAAATGCAAAGTCTTATGCATTTATAATATCTAAACCAAATGATCATGAAAATGTCGCACGACAACACATACAGGAATGCACAGACCATAATTACAATCATCACAACTCTAAATACTGAAACCGGATACCACTTTATTGTAGACTGAACTCACTACTGAAACTGAGATACTGAATCATTGACTCATCTTATATTGATAAAAGAGGATCTTAATGCACTTACATCAAGGACTGAATTTTGTGCTTTACTGCTTTTGACTGAAAAGATTAGAGATTAACCTCTATAATGGATGATTTCAGAAACTATTATCAATGATATGAAATATGAATATAACTGAATTTGACAACAAGGATACTCAATAGAATCTGAGACAGTGAATTAAGCATGCCTAGTGGCATATCTCTGAATATGATATCAAATAACTGTATATGAGACCAAGCCTATCTGACAGATGGTGCATGAATCAATGGTATCTGAGTTCCCTATAGGGGATATTCTCTGCTTATTCCACCATTTCTACACCCAAATATAATGAACACATCACATAGAAAAAAACATAAGGAAGATTCATCTAAATATCACATGGACTCCAGATACAAGGGTCAAAGCTCATAAATCTTATAAACAAACAAGAATCAAAACTCAATATCAGTTGGAACATCAATATCAACTCACATGAATCATTAACAACTCATAAATATAAAAACTTTGAGTTTTAGAAAAGGGTACTTGAGATTCTTCGATGAAATGGACCCAAGAATCAACATCTACATAACTTAGGAAACTCTTTTCTTGAAAGCCTTTGGAAAGTTTCTTGATTTCTCTTGACCTTTGTTGAAAAAGAAGTGAGGATTTTATTTTCTTTTGGAAACCCTAGTTCTTGGTGGAAGAAGAGAAAATAAGGCTAAAATCCCTTAGCTAGGTATTTATAGAGGTTGGGGATAAAGGAAAAGACCAAAAAGTCCTTGGAATTAAACTAAAAATTCCCCGATTTTACATGCTGGCATGACGTGCCATAATCGCTCCAATTCAGTAGAATTTGGACAATTGGAAAACTGCATGACGGTACAATGTAGTGGAAATTACGTTGCCATCTTGATTGTGAATTGGAACTATATCGCGACATGGTGGAATCGTAGAGTTTTACTGGAATTTGACAATTGCCATTTTGGCTGGCTTCGCGACACGCAAAGGTGTCAGGTGGCACACTGTCTCACTATAATGGCTCTAACTCTTCACCTGAGTGTCCGATTTAGGTAAGTTTGGTATCGATGGAAAGCTTATTCAATTCTCTACATGACAAAATTAGGGAAATTCCACATGGTTCAAAGTATTTCATACTTGGGAAGACACTTTTAAAAATTTTGGGCTCAAATTTCCACTTTACTTTATACGCTCTAAGGCTCAGACTGGAAGAGGACTTTACGGGGTATTAGATGGAATTATAAACTTGAAACTACAAAAATATCCTCTAAGTGAATGGATTATTTACCCTAAAAATGTGTAAATTTGAGCGCAATTAAACCCCCTAATCAACCCACATAGGATTCGAGAATTTTAGTTTAACGTGGAAAATTCAATAAGAAATTAAATGAAACTGGTGATAATCCTTAATCAAATAATGTTCCACTATGTCTCCATCTTACCCTGAACACCCACATATTGATCCTCTCATTCTCTTATCACTCTAGGTATTTAATAGAACTTTTGACTTGTAAAATAGACGAAAAGACATGTATGAAAGCTGTATATTCTACCAGTTTCCCTTTATTGTGATGAAGGGACCTCATTGCAAATACAATAGTCAACCTGGATTACCCTTCACTAACATGGACACAAACCTGCAATCACGATAGCCAATGAACTTGGCCTTACAAATTCGTCCAAGTTCATCGTGATCATGATAGACATTTAACTTGGACTTCACAAACATAGCCAAGGGCCTAAAAAACGTGAAGTCCATTTTTGTCCTGCAGTAGCTAAATCTTGCACTAACAAACTTGGCATTTTCCACGTCTCCGATTGGAACCTTGAGATTTTTTTAAATTCTCGTGAATGCAAATGAGTTATGCTACCATACTAAATTCAACATTCCAAACTCAACTACTCCATCAAAATTTCCATTCAAGGTCATTCAGTGAATTGTTTATCTCACACCTATTCCATTTTAACCAAAATCACCCAATAGTCAAAAATGAGCATGGAAGACTTTGGACCCAAAGCAAAGGTTCCTAGCCAAAAAATTGTTATTCCTGAGGTGATGGAACAATCAAATTTTGAATATGAGGCCGTGAACATGATCTTTAGGAAGATACCCAATCCTTAAAAGAAAAATCTATTAAAAAGAAAATTGACTCTAAAAATCAAAGGTATTGTTCGATAACAAAATTGTCAGCCCCAACAATTCATAAGTGAGTTGGGGTGGATATAGGAAAGCTGTAAGTGGTTAAATAATATAATATTAAAGAAAATTTCCTAGAGGGTCATTATACCATATGACATTTTACAACATCAAGTACACATACCGAACTATGTAAGAAATACAAACAAACAATAAACCTCTAGCCTACTAACCTCAAAGATAAACTTAACTCATCAAATATAAGTTCGTTCACCTACTCTATCAAAGATATTTAATAGCATCACCTATCTATCATGAAGAAAGTTCCATCACAAAAACAAATAGTCCACACACTTAAATTAATAAATTGAATATGATTTAAGGACTTAGCATCAAATAGAAACTCTCACGCTTAGAAAGATAATTCAAATGTGTGCCCAAAGAGCCATAGGCTTTCCCATTGTTTACTTCTCTACTAATTAACCATTGTCGACTAGAATCAAATAGGACTTTAACAAGCTGTATTGTTGGCTAGGGGATGAGTTATAAAACTATATAATATTGACTTACACTTCCCTAAGAATTTTGCACTTTTAAATTTAATCCTCCATTATTTTCTTCACTTAATTTTTAGTCCTGTCTTCAACAATTATTTCTAGTATTCTCCTCTTATCAATAATGTTTCACTATTTTTCACATAATTTTCTCTTTTTTCATATCACACCCTTTTAAAGAGGGCCTTTTTTATTACTTTATTGCTATCATTGGTCAGGTTTACTAGTCAATCATGCTTTCTCTTTAGATTTAACAATTTTAATTGGACTATGCTACAATGCTCAAGGAATCAATGTGCAAAAACTTGGGATTTAATAACAATATCAAGGCTACACTTTAGACTACAAAACAAAAGGTTACAAAATCGAAGAGGGTATTTTTGGATGCCAACAAATAAGATACCATAGCTTAGAGAAAGGTTTAAATAAAAATTTGGTGGTTTACTACCTTACTATCACTGTAGTGATAGGAGTGTAGCTGCAATAACTTCTTTGTAGCGGTAGACTTATTATTGAAGAAATGGATTGATAGTCTTTGCCTAAATTTGAAAATTTAGCCCAAATACATTGAAGCCATGGATATTCTACTATGAAAACTATTTCCAATTGGGTTCGAAATGTATTTTTAGTCAATCTATTTTCTGAGATGATTTTTAACATAATGACTTAAGGATTCATTATAATAGGTGCCAATTTACCCAGCGTTTGTTCCTGAAAAGGTGTTAAAATTAGTTGGAAGAGATTTTACCATAATTCTTAAAACCCATCATATGTAAAATATTACAAATTTAACGTGACCTCCTACCAGTATTAGTTAATTGGATAACACCTTACCGAGTCGCTATCTTAAAATTTAATGCTAAGTTAATTTTTCATCCCAATTATGTTATTTATGCATTTATCATCATATTACAATAGAAATTAGGATTTAATGTTGAATTATTTAATTGGTTTTGGTGTAAATTTTAATAATATGAATTTTTGCCCTTTCGAATGTATTCACGTAGCATACTAGTTTATTTTATATTATCCATTCTCCTACAACATTTAGAAATATGGTTTACAATGTTCATGGTAGTATTTGAGCTTGAAATGGTTAAAAGATGAGGATTTATCTTCCTCATTGATTTCAAGCTATTTTGTTATGTATTAGGTTTTACTCACTCCTAATTTATTATTAAAAAACGTTCAATAAAAATCTACAAGACCCGATTTACATCTAGAAACCTAAATTTTGAAGAAAATTTTGGAATCTATCACTAGAGAGGATTGGGACTATTTCGGGATGATGGCATCGCTTCTGTGATTGATTCTCACTACTGTGATGTTTCTATTGAAATGGTTGATTGCTACAACGACATTGCTGTATTGACAAATGTTGGAAGAGGCAAGGTAGCACTATAAAAGTGCATGACAGGAAAGCAGCGGAATAATACCCAAGTCTAAACTTTTTATTTCAATTTGAACTATGAGGAGATAATAAAACCCAAGAAAAATGAGCAATTGGCAACAAATAAATCAACCATACGAATATGACAACACAAGAATAACAAGACACAAAATTTATGTGGAAAACCCTTTTGGGTGAAGAGTAAAAAACCATAGGACTAAACCTCCACTAAATCACCAAGATTACAATATTGTTCTACAAAATTGGCCACAAAACAAGTGAAAAATAACGACCAACAGCGTAACAACATAGCACCAAAAGTAGAGATTATAAAGAAGCACAAATACTTAAAATGTAGCTTCTGTTCGGGAATGATAAACAAGAGCTAAATGATACCAAATCCAAATTCATCTATTTCTAATCAAATATTTAGATAGGAGAAATAAGTTGTCCAAAAATTAGCTAAATAGGACAAGAAACAAAGCAAAAACCTCAATTTGAAGTTGACTATTATGGCTGAAATTGGGGTGTAGAAGTCTGCACATTTTCTCTCTTTTGTAGGTGATAAACTCTGTTTGTGGATGATGAAATAAGACCTAAAAATATCTATATATATTCCCCATATTATTGGGTATATGGGAAAAACTGGGTTGGTCCAACTAGGGCTTTACTTATCCAAATAGAAAGGGAAAAAACCCATGACCCAACAATTCTCCCCCTCCCGACTATGTAAAGGAGACCGCCATTCTGACGATCATGCAACAATCTTCAAACTTACCTATTGGAAAATCTTTAGTAATCATGTCGGAAACATTATGTAACATCCTAAGTCTGTACCCTAAATGCTACATGGTGCTTATAATCCCGAGGGACCACAAGCTAACTCATTACTGGTACCTACTGTAATAACTGAACAATAACACTGAATAATATGTGGAATTAGGAGGAAACATACCATAAGGTTCAATACATAAATAATATTGAATAATACTAAATATGATACTAAATACCAAAACTAAAAGACAAAACTAAAATCTAAATAACCGTCTGAAATACTCTAGTCTGGGAAGCCTCTCACTGCCTGAACTGTCTGGTCGACTGAGGGTACTCTAAAGTTTGGGCATCAAAACCTATGATATCAGAAATCATAGTGAATAAAGCATTCATCAGTACTTTAAATATACTGGTAAGCTCAGTAAGGTAGGATGATATGCATGGGTTCATATGCATGAACAATAAGAACTGTATAACATGAGTATGACTGAGTAAGAGTACATTCATAAATAGTATACCGTAACTGAAATCATTATAACATTGAACAGTGAGTCTGAATATTGGTCAGCTGTTTTATTGGATAACTGATTCTGTATAACTAATAACTAGGTGACTGTATCCAACATTTTTGAATTATGGGAACGATACTAAGTTCCGTACTGAGCTGAGTGACTATATCTGATAGTCCTAGATCTGTAGACCTAGATTGAGTTCTATTCTAGGACTGAGACTGAAATTAAGATTATGGGAGGTAATTATATAACTGACATGCCTCTCTCTAAATTGATTAGGGTCCAACCTATATCCTAGTTAGAAGGGTGTCAATACCGTACCACGGGTAAGGACAAGCTATGAGTGTTACCATTCTGACAGAAAGCTCTTTCGTTCACCCTCACTGGCAAAATAACTCAGATGAGAAGTATCAACCCTTGTAATGTCTGGCAAGAAGATACCTCAACCTACACTGGCTACGTAGTTCTGTAATGTAGGGATTTCTACTAAGGGTCAAACCCTCTACCAACATGAATGCCCCCATCCCCGGGTTAACTAGGTGTTGGATCCTACTCCCAACTGAAATAGACACTAAACTAATTTCTAGTCTATACTGGGCTAGGATGAATGATTACTAAGATTACTATTTAGCTAAACCAAATTGAGTTCACTAAGTTCTGTTGACTACTGTAAACTGATAGAGTTTACTGAGGTCTAAACTGAATACTGAGTTAGACTGAACTATTACTAAATCTACTAAGTTTTCCTGAGATCTGTAACTGACTAAGAGTACTACTAATCATGACATAACTGATACTTTTCTATGACAGACCATGGCGCCAGGTAATCAGCTATGGTGTAAAAGTACCCCCAGGACTCGATAGCATAAATTAAGAGACATGGCATAAACATGAAACATGTAAATTGTAAACTTGATAATCATTTATTCATTGGGGCATTTTAACAAACACTTGCATGATTTCCTTCTATTAATAGTTTACATAAGCAATTTATCAAAAACTTGGAAGGCATAGAATATTCGCATAACACTAATCAACATATGAGCACACAATTCAATCATTAAATTCACAAATTGAAGGCTTTAACATGATTTCACATGGTAAGACATATAAATCAATAAACTCCATATGTGAATTAGCATAACACATGGATTCGAAACTCAAATAATCATTATAAACATGAACATTATAAAACCCATCATGGTATTCATGAAATTCATATACTTAAAATTTAAAAATGATTCTTGGACTCCAAGGGGTGAAGGAATCCTTGGATGAACACTGCACATACCTTTGTTGAAAAATTTCTGAAATTTTATGGTTGAATCTTGAGTTCTTGATTTGAAATTTAAGCACCTATTGTTTTGTTCTTGAGCTAATTGGAGAATAAATGTGCAAAATTTCTCTCTAAACGGCTTAATTTTCTGTTTTGGGGGATAAAGGATGTGGAGAAAAGACCCAAATACCCCTAAGAATGTGGTCTTTTAATGACTGAAAACTGGGCTACCGATTCGCAGGTTGATACGGCATCGATGGCATCGATGCGATATCCAACGCATTACACCATGTTCATATCGATTCACTAGAATTAGATGCTGGTAGTTGAGGAAATATTAATCAATGCGATATTCAACGCGGCACACTAAGACTGCGTTGATCTATAATTTTAAGATTTCAAAGAGGCTTCAAATAAAGTCTAAAAAATCCGAAACTTGTCCAGAAATAACCACGGACATTCTTGATCATTAATCAACCTAACAATCAAAATTTAATGGACGTAAATTTACTGAACAATACATATCTCTTTCTTGGATATAGATGAACATTATTCACGAATTCATGGCTGGGACTACTGATAAACTAAATTTATTTACTAAACATGCATATCAGATGCATGGATACATGACAGAACTGGATCATGAACGTATAACTGAGCATGCAATGGTAATTGATACCAAGTTTGTAACTAAAATCTGAACATGAAACTGATTAAGCTTAATAAAAACTATTACCTTGAACTGAGTCTTGATTAGCGCAGAATACATGAGGGTACTTGGTTCTAATGTCTGCTTGTTTTTCCCAATTATCTCCCTCAATGGACTGATTCTACCAAAGAACTTTGACTAGGGGAACTTCTTTGTTCCTCAGTCTGTAAATCTGATAGTCAAGGATTTCGACTGGGAACTCTTCATAAGAGAGGTTTTTCTGAATATCTATGCCATCAATAGGGACTACGACTGATGGGTCACCTATGCATTTATTTAGCAAGGAGACATAGAACACTGGATGAAGCAAAGATAAATCTGAAGGTAACTCAAGCTCATAAGCCACCTTTCCGAAACGAGTAGGAAACTTTTAAGGGTCGACAAATTAGGGACTAAACTTCCACTTCTTTCCAAATCTGTTCACCCCTTCATGTGAGAGACTTTCAAGAATATGAAATTATTGATCTCTAACTCGAGACCCTTTACTGAATATATATGAACGAGAATATGAGAGCATAACTGAGCCTGAAATACGATACATAAACTAAATATCGTGAACTGAACTGAATATCATAAATTGAACTGAGCCCCTTGAATAAATAGCTTACAGCTGAGATTGGAACTTGAGGGTCAACTTATGAGTACTCATTATTCCACTTGATTCATTAAATAAAGAGAAGCTGGTAGGTTTAGGATATGAAAGCTCGGGGGTTAGGGTGCATCTCCCCCTTGGGACATTATATGCCTCGAAGAGTGCTGACTTGGCTAAGATACTGAGGAAAAATTGGGATGATGCTTAGGGTACCCATGAATGAGTCATGAATGAGTATCTAGGATCCAAAACTGAGACATGATACATGAACTAAGCTGATCACACAACTACTTGATTGCCCTACCTTAGAATAGTTACATTCATGATACTTCGGATAGTCCGACTAGTAAAGAAAGTTGGGAAACCAAGCCATATAAATTTGTCCACCCGAATGCAAAACTAAATTTCTATCTTTACGAACTAACTTATGCTGAAGACTCATGCTTGACTGGAGCATTTCCTTGACACTTCTTTTATAGAGTTTCTAGTGACTTTAGGGATAAAAGAATCTTTTCTTTGGCTGAATGAAGCATTTGAATAAAAGTTACATTCTAGATAAATTTCTATAATACAGGGTAAGGCCTACTAAACGTTATCTAAGGTAGAGTAACTAAGACTCATGCTCTACAACTTAGATTTTAAAACTTAGACATATCCCCTAGATACCATCTAACCTATACTTTCTACCTTAGCACAAAGCTTTACCTGAGACTACTGAATTATTCACAGGGGCACTGGGCATGAATGCATGAACATACTGTCTTATATGATTAACTGAACAACTCATAGCTGAATACTGGTCATGCAAAATCAAATTGTTCTTAGCCTAAATAACTAGACTAAAAATTTAGAGTATTAAGCATATGTGGTAAGGACTGACTGAGTAACATGAGAGAACTGAGCATGAATATGTGGAGGACTGTATTATTTGAAAGTGCAAAACCAAGCATATAACATAGTTATGAAATAGTCTGTAAACTGAGCTGCTATGATATCGATATCTGAATAACTAATAATTATACACTATGCTCAAGCAAACCTGGAACTGAACTGAGTTACTGATTTGATTATTAGAATGGGACAGGGACCTAACTAAAATAGTAGCTGAGACTGTAATTGAGACTATAACTAGGAATCATACTAGAATTGAATACTGAGTTCTAATAAGTAGTATTAGTAACTGAGGTTTAGACTAATACTGAAGTACTGGATTCTGATGGCTAAGCAACTGATAACTAATAGACATAGTTCTGTAGAACTATCTTAATACTGATTACTGATTACTGAATACTATATCGGACTCGACACTTAACTAAGGCTTGAGAAATAGAATATCAACATCTTGTGTGAATTTACCAAAAGATCTAGGATGAAGGTATACATGTCATGATTTGAATTTAGCTAAATTTTTAGGAGGGTATCATGAGGCATGGGAACTAAGGATACTATAAATCATAACATGAGTACATGAGTCATGAGCTACATAAATTGAGTCTAGAGTTTTTGTATTTGTGGAACATGGTTTGTAATACTGTGTGAACTAGAATTCCTTATACTAGGAACTGTAATCGTACATGACTTTTGCTAATATGCTTGAATACGAGCTATGATCATAGAGCGGACATGTAAGATATGAATAGATATCATGATAACTAATGGGTTTAAGAGTCTGAAATATGATTCAGAGATGATCCGCGTGATTATGCCTGCTGTGGGAGTAGACAATAATGTCATCTACGAAGACTATGATGAATATGTCCAAGTACTGCTTGAACACATGGTTCATCATGTCCATGAAGGATGCTTGGGCATTGGTAAGACTAAAGGACATGACTAAGAATTCAAAGTGACCATACCAAATTTGAAAAGCTATTTTTAGGATGTCACTTTCCCTAACTCTGAGTAGAAGATAGCCTGATATGAGGTCTATCTTAAAGAAATAACTGGCACCGTGAAGTTGGTCAAAAAAGTCATCAATTCTAGGGAGCGGATACTTGTTCTTGACTGTAACTTTGTTTAACTGATCGTAGTCTATACATATTCTGAGAGAATCATCTTTCTTATGCACGAATCATCTTTCTTAACCGTTTCTTTAATTTGTTGAGTTCTTCTGGATCCATTCTATATGGTAGGATAGATATGGGCTAAGTATCTAGGAAAAGATTAATTCCCAAATCAATTTCCCTTTTGGGAGAATCTTTGAGAAGATCTTCGAGAAACATATCTTGGGGATTCACATACTAATAATACTAATTCAAGAGTAGGGGTTTCTGAACTAGAGTCCTGGACTTAAACGATATCGTAGACACATCCCTTAGATATCATCTTCTAGCCCGAAGGAAAGAAATAAGTTGACCCCTAAGTGCTGAAGTACTACCCTTTCACTCTAGGATAGGTTAATTTGGAAACTAAAATTGGACAATTATCTTTTCTACAGTCGAATGAAACATAGTAGGAATGAAGCCAATCTATGCTCAGAATGACATCAAAATCATCATATCTAATTTGACTAAATCTGCTAAAGTGACTTTCTGAGATAGCATAATCGGACAGTTCCTGTATCCCTTCCTGGTAATGATGGATTTACCCACTGGGTAGATACTAAGAAGGGCTCTGCTAGAACTTCAAGACTGACTCAAGAATCAACTACTATATATGGAGTAACATAAGACAAAGAATCCCCTGGATCTAGCAAAGCGTAAAAATGTAAATGAAAAACTTGTAACGTACTAGTGATCACATTAGGAGAACTTTGCTGATCTCATCGGGACAGAAGAGCATAGAATCTATTTGGGCGCTGCCCACTGGTGGCACTGGAAGAGGAACCCTGCTGATTCAGGCAATCGAACTAAGCTGGGGGATGGGTATGCTGACTCTGTAAACTTATCTGAGGACACTTTTTGACTCGGTGGCCTGGCTTGCCATATCTAAAACACACATTACTGCTAGATCTGTAGAAACCGTAGTTGTTTCTACCATAATGTTAGTAGAGAGGATTTGTTCGGCCATTTTTTGGACTAGGCATTCTGGTACTCTTATTCTCTCTCTCTTCTTTCCTACCATCTTCTCCCCACTCTGCGGAGCATGAGCTATAAACCTTGATAGGATAATGGCTAGCTGATTGTTTTCAAAATCTACTAAATAAGCTAAGGGGGTGAAAGCAACTCTAAATTTAGAGTGGGAAATATGCTAATTTAGCAGATCTGCCTCAATAGGCGGAGGGGCTGATTGATTTTTAGTACTTCTCTCATTAGCTTCTCTGGAAGGCATGTTCTGGAAGCATAAGGAAGAGAGGAATTAAACTAATAATTTAACTTGAGCTTGTGCTCACTCGCACAACATGAATACAGAAAGAATGGAAACTTTTCCCAAAACATCTCGTAGCCTCTTATCCATAAGTGTGGTATATAACACACCAATTTACAAGACTTTACTAGATACGGATTCCAGACTTCCTAGGACTCTATTAAACCTTATGCTCAAATACTAAGTTTGTAATGCCCCGAGTCTGTACCCCTGATGCTATATGGTGCTCATAATCCTGAGGGACCACAAGTTAACCCATGACTGGTACCTGCTGCAATAACTGAACAATAAGACTAAATAATATATGGAATTAGGTGGAAACATGCCATATGGTTCAATCCATAAATAATACCGAATAATACTGAATGTGGTATTAAATACCAAAACTGAAAGACATAACTAAAATCTGAATAACTGTCTGAAATACTCTAGTCTGGGAAGCCTCTAACTGTCTGAACTATGGAGTTAATGGGACAAGTCCCTAAATAACTCTGTCTACTTACATAAACCGAAATACTATAAATAGTAATCATGTCCTTCAACTTAGAGGACTCACAGATAGGCTGAATGATAAAAGTTTGGTCTACTGAGGGTGCTTTGGAGGTTGTGCATCAAAACCTATGATATATGATATCATAGCACATAAAGCATTAGTCAGTACATTGAATGTACTGGTAAGCTCAATGAGGTAGGCTGAAATGCATGGGTTCATATAAATGAACAATAATAACTGTGTAACATGAGTATAACTGAGTAAGAGTGCATGCATTAATACGTATACCATAACTGAAATCGTCATAACACTAAACACTGAGTTTGAATATTCATAAACTGATTTACTGGATAATTGATATTGTATAACTAATGACTGGGTGATTGTGTCTGATAGTCTTGAATTCTCAGGAACTATACTGAGTTTCATACTGACCTAAGTGACTATAACAGATAGTTTTAGAACTATACAACTAGATTGAGTTGTAGTCTAAGACTAAGACTAAAACTGAGACTGTGGGAAGTAATCAACTAACTGACATTCCCCTCTCTATACTTATTAAGGTCCAACTTATAAACCCAGTTAGAAGGGTATCAATACCGTTCCATGGGTAAGGATGAGCTGTGAGTTAACCCTCTCTAAAAGTAAGCTTTTTCGTCAACCCTCACTGGCAGGATAACTCGGATGAGAAGTATCAACCCTCATAATGTCTGGTAGAAATATACCTCAACCTATGCTAGCTATGTACTTCTGTAACACAGGGATTGCTACTAATGGTCAAATCCTATACTTCTTGGAATGCCCCTATCCCTAGGTTAACTCATTGCTGAATCCTACTCCCAACTGAAATAGACAATGAACTAATTACTAGTTTGTACGAGGTTGGGCTAAATTATTACTGAGATTACTATTTGGCTGAACCGGACTGAGTTCACTGAGTTCCATTGACTGATGGAATACTACTGAATTTTGTTAACTTATAGAGTTTACAGAGGTCTTAACTGAATACTGAGTTAGATTGAACTACTACTGAATCTACTGAGTTTTCCTGAGATCTATAACTAACTGAGGGTACTACTGATCGTGATGTGACTGATGTTATTATATGACTGACCATGGCTCTAGGTAATCAGATAAATTATTGGATACAAGTACCCCAAGACTCGTTATCATAAATTAAGAGACATGACATAAACATGAAAATGTAAACTATAAACTTGATCATCATTTATTCATTGGGGAATTTTAACAAATACTTGCATGATTTCCATCTCTTAATAGTTTACATGAACAATTTATCAAAAACTTGGAAGGAATAGAACATTAGCATAATACCAATCAACATATGAGCACACAATTCAATCATCAAATTCACAATTTGAAGGCTTTCACATGATCTCGCATGGTAAGACATATAAATCAATAAACTCCACATGAGAATTAGCCTAACACATAGATTTAAAACTCAAATAATCATTATAAACATGAACATTATCAAACCCATCATAATATACAAAAAATTCATAGACTAGAAGTTTAAAAACTGATTCTTTGACTCCAAGGGTGGAAGGAACCCTTGGATGAACATTTCACATACCTTTGTTGAAGAATTTTTGAAAGTTTATGGTTGAATGTTGATTTCTTGATTTGAAATTTGAGCACCTAGGGTTTTGTTCTTGAGCTAATAAGAGAATGAATGATTATATTTGCTCTCCAAAGGGCTTAATTTCATGTTTTGGGGGCTGAAGGACGTTGAAAAAAGACCCAAATACCCCCAAGAACATGGTCTTTTAATGACAGAAAATTGGGCTACCGACGCACAGGTCGACGTGGCGAGTCGATGGTATCGACGCGATTGTCAATGCATCGTGCCATGTTCGCATTGATTCACTAGAATTAGATGCTGGTACCTAGGAAAAATATTATTCAATGCGATCATTGATGCGGTGTGCCAAGATCTTGTTGTTCCACTATTTTAAGGTTCCAAAGGTACTTCACATGAAGTCCAAAAAATCAGAAACTTGTCCAGAAACACCCATGAACATTCTTGATCATGAATCAACCTAAACGTCAATATTTAATGGATGTAAAGATCGTAAAATCAGATTGCCAACCTTCGTAGACTAGAATGGCACTAAGTCTGAGTACTAATCTAAAATATTCTAAGTCTGGGACCCCTTGACAAGTCTAAAGGACTGAATTAAGCTTAGGATTTTGTGGGGTATTATCCATATGAATCTTATCAAGTTCAAGCAACTTAGAATCCAACATATCTCAAATCCAATGGTATCTAACATCAATATGTTTAGACTGGCTATGATATATAGAATAATTTCCATAATGTATAGCACTTTAACTGTCACAATAAAGCACATACCTCTCTTGAGCAATTCTATACAAGCTTTAACAGTAGCAATCAACTCAAATTCTATAGTAGATAGAGCAATATATTTTTGCAACTTGGATTGGCAAGACACAGCTCCCCCTGGAAAAGAACCCAAATACCCTAAAGTAGACTTACAAGTATAATCGTCACCAACCATGTCAAAATTAGTATAACCACAAAACAATTACCTTCTCTATACCAAAACACAATCTCAAACTTGAATTACCACAAAGATATTTCATAATCCACTTCACAACATTCCAATGTTGTCTTCTTGGATTAGAATAAAATGGCTAATAATATGAATAATATGAGTAATATTCAGTCTAGTACAAACCATTGCATACATCAAACTACCAACAGCTGAAGAATAGGGAACTCTCTTCATATCATTCTTCTTATCATCACTGGAAGGATAATGTTTCATGCTCAATTTGAAGTGTATAGCTAAAGGTGTACTTAATGTACTTCTTTTGTGTTAACCATAACTTTATGGCCATTCTACAAGTCTTTTATAGAAAAATACTTACTCAACTATTGCTTCAACTTATGAATCCTGTAAGCATTATGATTAACAACAAGCATTCCATCAACATAATGCAACACAATAATAAATTTAGCGTCAGAGAAATTTTAAACAAAAAGATAACGGTCTGAAGTAGTTTTTTTAATGCCCTGCTGACTCATAAAGGACCAAATTTCTTGTACTTCTACCTGAGAGATTGATGCAAACCATACAAGCTCTTTTTTAATTTGAAAACATAACTCTATTTTTCTTTGATTTCAAAATCTTCAGGCTGCCCCATATAAATTTATTCATCTAATTTACCATGGAGAGAAGTAGTTTTAACATCCATTTGCTCAACCTTTAAATCTAGACTTGTAGCTAAGCCCAAAACCACACGAATGGATGAAATATTCGCAATTAGAGAAAATATCTCATCAAAATCAACTCTTTTTTCTAGTTAAAGCCTTTCATAACTAATCTAGACTTGTACCCTTGAATTAGGTTACCATCTTCATGTTTTACCCAAAAAACTCACCTATTTTTCAAAGCTTTTCTATCTTTAGGTAGCTTAAAAAAATCAAAGGTGTGATTATCATGCAAAGATTTAATCTCATATTCCATAGCATCAAACAATTTTTACTTTTCTTCACTTTCCATAGCCTCATTAAAACTCTCAGGTTCTCCTCCATCAGTCAAGAGTACATATTCACTTGGAGAATAACGAGATGAAGGTATTCTCTCTCTAGTAGATCATCTGAGAAATTTTGAAAACATCAAGAATTGGTTGTTGATCAACCATATCAACTTGCACTAGAGCATCAATAACATAATGCTGGTCATTCTAAATATGATCGCCAACTTCATTATCAACTTGATTTTCATAATCATGAAGATTTTATTCAAGAGAAGTAGTAAGAGGAACTAGACCAACTTCAACTAGGTTTTCACTACTTAGAGAATCTACCTTCTCAACTTTGTCAAAATCTTCAATTGTTTGGTCTTCAAAGAACACAACATCATGACTTCTAACAAGTTTCTTCTCAACTGGATCATAGAAAGATAGCCAAATTCAGGTTGACCATAACAAATACACACTATTTAGTTTTAATATCTAACTAATACCTTTCATCCTTAGGAACATGCACAAAGTTTTACAACTAAAGACTCTATGATGATCATAAGAAATATTCTTACCTGACCAAACTTTATCACGTAATCACCATCCAAAGCAATAATATGAGATAAATTGATAGCATAAGCAGTAGTATAAAATGCTTTTGCCCAAAATGAATCTAGCAGATTAGTATTTCAAAGCATATATTTAACCCTCTTAACTAGAGTTATGTTCATCCTCTCTGCTAAACTATTCAACTGAGGAGTTTTTGGAGGAGTTTTCTGATGTAGAATACCCTACTCCCTGTAATTTCTATCAAAATGGCCAATATACTTACCACTATTATCTGAGCGGATGCATTTTAATTTATTTCCAATCATTCTCTTAACTAAGGCCTGAAAAACCTTGAACACATCAAGTACTTGATACATGGACTTCACAGGAAATACCTAGAGTTTATGGGAATGATGATCAATAAAAATCACAAATTAAAGTGAACCTTCATGAGACCTTACTTTAAAAGGACCACAAATATAAGAATCTACCAACTCCAGCAAATCAAGCTTTCTTGAAGGTGGATGAATCTGGAAAAAAAAAACTCTTTTCTGTTTATCGGCTAAGCAATAAACACACTTCTTCAACTTTGCTTATTTCACTCCAGAAAGCATTTTTTTCTTAGCCAAACTATCAATCCCCTTCTCACTCATTTGACTCAACCTTCTATGCCATAACTTTGATGAACTATCATTGTCCATCAAACTTACTAAGCCTCTAGAAGTGGATCCCTGGAATACTTATAAGTTAGACAACTTATCACCTCGAGCCATAATTATAAAACCTCTAGTAATATTCTACTGGCTAGTACTAAGGGTGTTAATATAACCTACATTATCATCCTATAGAAATAATATTCAAGCAAACATCTGGAGCATGCTTTACATTGTTCAAGACTTGTTTGGAACCATTATTACTTTCCAAACAAACAGTGCCAATGCTAAGTACTTTAACTTCATCATTATTGCCCATTTTCAACATCTAAAAATTACCTGGCATATAAGAAGAAAATAATTTCTTCTTTTGCGTAACATAAGAAGTAGCACAAGAATTCATAAACTAGCTAGAATTATTAAGAATAAGATTAATGGCATTTTCACCACAACAAACAAGAAGATCATCATTAGCAACAACGGTAACACAATTTTCATTATCGTCTTCTTTATTTGGCCATCTACTATCTCGCTTATACTTGTAGGAACATTTCATGATATGCCCTTTTTGTTGTAATAGTCATATTTAACATTCTTGAATTTGGAACTCGACTTTCTTCTACTTTTTTCTCGATCATTCGTACCTATGGACTTTTTTCCTCCTCTCTTAAGTAATGAAAATATTAGAGTGTGAGGATGAAGAAGATGAGGCTTGAAATCTTATTATCTCTTCATTCTAGACACGACACTTGACGTATTTCATAGTTACAACACCAGCAGGAGAAGAATTAGTCAAAGAAACTTAAAGAGTTTCCCAAGAGTCAGGTAGTGTATTAAGAAGCCAAAGTCCCTAAATTATTTTATCAAACTTTGCACCCATTCCGAATTGTTGGTCAAGGATACCCTGAAAATTATTTATATGATCAAAAATAGGACTTCCCTCCTTATATAAAATATTCATCATTTTCTTAAGTAGGACAAACTTGTTATTGCTTGTCTTCAAAGCATAAAGTGTCTCAAGATCATCCCACAAACTTTTGACATGTGTCTCATTCACAATATGATTTCTAACATTATCTTCAACCCATTGTCTAATATATCCTCAATTTTTTAGGGGCTCAAATTGCCAATCCTTATCTGTCATGGATTGAGGTTTAGTAGACACAAATATAGGTAAATGAATTTTCATGTTAAATAAAAGATCTTTCATCTTGACTTTCCAAATATGATAATTACTACCATTCAAACAAATCATTTTTTTCATATTTTTCTCCATCATTCAAATCGACAATCAACAACAACTAACTCTCTTATACCACATTGTTAGGAATGGTAAAGGAGCACTATCAAAGTACACGATAGAGTAGCAGTGGAAAAATACCTAATTCTAACCTTTCCCTTTCAATTTGAACCAAGAGGAGACTATAAAACACAAGTAAAACAAATAATAGGAAGTAAATAAATCAACCAAATGAATATGACGAGAAAATAATAACAAGACGCTAAATTTACATTGAAAACCTTCGGTGTGAAGAGTAAAAAACCACGGGAAAAAAACACCACAATAATCACCAAGAGTTACAAAATTGTTCTCAAAAATTGGCCACAAAACAAGTGTCAAACTACGAGCAACAACACAAAAAAATAGTATCAAAATTAGAGAATAAAAAGAAACACAAACACCAAAAATATAGTTGTTGTTTGGGAATGAAAAATAGAGCTACAGGCTAGTAAATCCAATTTAGTGAGTTTCTAATCAAACATTGAGCTGAGAGGAATAATATAAAAAAATCAACTCAATCGGACAAGAAACATAGCAAAAATCGTAATTTAAAGTTGACTATTTGGCTTAAATTAGGGTGCAAAAATTTGTACACTTTATCTCTTTTGTGAGTGTTAAAACTCTCTTTGTCGATGATAAAATAAAACCTAAAAATATCTATATAAATTCCCCATAGTAATGTATCTATGGTAAAAAGTGGGTTGATCAAAATTGGGCTTTATTTTCCACATAGAAAGGGAAAAAAATCTTGAAGGTATTCACAAAGCAGGCTAGTCTATTCTACATTCTCCATGCTCCTACAATAATCTATGAATATGGTTTACAATTTTTATGGTAATTTTTAAGCCTGAAATGGGTAAAAGATGAGGATTTAAAGCCATTTGGTCTTGTATTAGGAGTTAATCACTCCTAATTTGTTATAAAAAAGGTTTACTAGTACTCTTCGAAGCCCGATTTATATTTAGAACTCCAAATTTTGAATTAAATTTAGGAACCCATCATTAGAGAGGATTGGGAGTATTTGGGGATGATGGTATTACTTCTGCGATAGATTGTTACTACTGGGATGTTTCTATGGCTATGCTCGATCACTGCATCAATATTGCAGCATTGACAGAAGCATCACTGCAGCGATAGTCTGGTAGTAGCTTGCCCAAAAATTGTTAAAATGATTTTCTGATTACCTTTTCCTTTGGTAGTATCCTTGATTGGTCTCTAAATATGATAATGTGATAGTTTTAGGACTATATATCATGGCCAACCCAAATGTCAACTATTCTGCATATTGATGATTACCCACATTTCTTGTCGTACCTAATACAAGGTCAGGAGAAACACTGGAGGATTCATCCATGTGAAGGGGTTTATGAAGAAGTATGTGGATAAAAAGGCACCTAAGTTATTCAACCAATTGTGACCCTTTGGATGGGAGATGCTAATAGAGTTCACCCCCACATCCAATCTGGCCTAATTTGCACCTAAGTTCTTCAGTTTGTGGGTTACACTTTATATCTTATTGTTATTAATCACCTAGCAATAAACTACTTGTAAATTGGACCCAAAGTAATGTTAAATTTTAATGTGTTCTCTTAATTCACTTACAAATGCAACTTTACCTAATCTTCAGTAAACACCTTCGTCAAAAATATATTTAATGGCGCACACACACAAACAAAATGGAATATATAAAGAAATATCAACAAACAAAAAATTAATTACCACTAGATAGAAAAATAATGAGACCACTAAGTACCTTTTTAACATTTATTTTGAGTTAACAATGTAGGCATACATCTTATTTTAAATGTAGATACACGTTATAACTTTTTCTATTTTCAATATAATACATAATTATAAATCTCGTTAGTAAAGTTTATCATTAGAATATTAAAAATATATGTAAAACATTTGTACTTATAACTAACAACGTGGATATTTAATCAACTTTTGGTCTCTAATAAGAAATTTCAAAACCAAATAGTAAAAATAATTCATGTTAATGGCCGCCAACAAAACTTGGAAATATTATAGCTAACCTATAAGTTACTACACATATATTTACTTTAGATATATTATGTTTCAAATTATGTTTGAGCCAAATTCATGCATTTTGTTTTGGTTAAGATCCTCTAGGGGAGATATGATCGAGAAAAGGATCTTTGGGAATATTAATGGACTTATGGATGATTGAGAGATGATTACTCAAGTCGTGCTTTCATGGGACAATTTTAACGAATGGCATATCAGAGAGAACTTTAACCAAAAACATCATCTTCATGAGATGTACCATTCTACACCCTAAAATATATTGGTTGGCACCTATAATAGGCTTGACACCTAGAGCAATATCATTGGTCTTTGTAATATAGGTGTAGATAGAGCAAGGGTATAGATAGAGAATTCTTATTAGCTTAGGTCCATTTATCGTAGCCTATAGATAGTTTATCCAATGACTTGTAAAATCAACATTAATTCTAATTCACAATTAATATAATTTCCTAAATTTACTTGCTCATTAAGAAATAGTTTCCTTATCTACATTTCATATAACTCTCCAAATAATGGTCTCAACTTTCAAAAACTAGATCGATTAAGCATTTCTTATATTTATTAATATTTATTTAATTCCCATTGTTAATCACCACTAATCATGTTCCTATAATTTATTTAACTAATCAATAATTAACCCACTGGTACGCAAATAAAAAATAAGAACTTAATTGCATTACTTGCTCTTGACCTCATATAAATTAAACTGTCCCAATTTTAGGGTAAAAAAATTTTCACCCACCATGGGGATAGATTAGTTTTGAATAAATTTTACTTTGTTTGTCTTATTTGATTGATTTACTTAATAGATAATTTATCATGCCAAAATAATGAAGAAAAAGTCATGGAATGGCCTGGTGATGATAATGCATCTATGTAAATGAGAGGAACACTACCTAATAACAAGAGTGGAGACATAGATTACCATATGGATATGGATCTAATAAAAATGAATACATAAAAGAGAAAATTTAAGCCTCACTTTGCCAAAGGCAAAAGAAGTTGATAAATAATGTATAAGCAAAAAAAGGTAGCCACTAGAACAACAAATACGGGAGAGCTAGAATAGCTTTCCCTAGAAAACCTCCAATTCCTTTAGGGGAAATTGGCTCCAAACATAAATCATAAAGGATGACCAAGATATGTAAGAGTTCTCTAAAGAAAGGTGGAATAAGAGATTGTGTTAACAATAGTAGAAATTCTAAGAAAAGAGTTATAGTCAAAGTATTGAGAGTTCTACTCCTAAATGAACCACATTATTGGGGCTTGATGTGAGTCTTGAAGTTACTTTATATTGAATAATTTGCCTTATATTGGATCTTTTTTTTGTATCATATTGAGTTTATTTGATATCAATCACAATTATGTTGGTATCTTTATTTATAGGAATGAGATTAAAAGAGATTGAACATAAAATGGAGCATATATGAGCATTGAAGTCTATGTAGAAGAGAAGAACATTGATCAAGAAAAAGTAAAAGGTGCAAGACCAACACAAGAGGATTAACAATATAAAAATATGCCAAAGATGCCAAAATAAACTAAGTCAATACTTGGGCAACACCCTAGTTCATTAGGCATCCCCTAAATATGACTCGTAAATCCATTGCCCAAATGGCTTGGGGAGTCACCAGGGTGCCACCCAAGGAATCACCTCAAGCCAAATTTATCAAAGGTTTTTCTTGGTCTATAATTTAAGGGAAATTTACTTTGATATTCATAGGTAATTTTTATTGATTAAATCCTAGAAACATAGAGAAGGGAGAAAGAATGAATCATTATAAAGTTCTTTTTTAGTCTTACATCTTTAATGATTTCAATATCGGTTTTCATGAATTTGATTGCTTGTAATCAATTTATGAGTATCTAGGGTTATGGTTATGTCATAAAAGTTAATATTTAATCATTGTATTGTTTAATTTTGATTTTAATTATTAGGTTATTTAACTTTTCTTTATCTCAATTGATTGATCGACTGATCAACTATTAAACACTCTCCGTGCTGTGTAGAGTAAAGTAGGAATAAGCGATTTATATATATTAGAAGGGAAAATATGACTTTATTGTGAATCTTATTAAAAAGAGGAACAACTTTCTACAATAGATAATAATAGACATATTAGCATTGCTAAGTTGATATATAAGAGAAATCACATAAACTTCACCATCGACCAATGACCATAGGCATTAGGGTTAGTTGAGTAGACTTAGATTTGACGATGTTCAATATAGCTAGAATCAACCAAAACTAATAAATCAAGAAATCAAGTAAACATAGAGTTTAATAACTAATATTGATTGTCATAATAACATGATTATGGTTTCTTTCTCTAATTTGAATTTCAATACATATAACTTTAGCTTGTTTAAAATTTGTTAGTACTTTGTATTCAAACACAATCATTCACTATTTTTTGTGATTAACTGTAGCTAAAATGTGAAATCAAACTAGAACTTTAATTTTTCATATCCCCATAAGTACAATATTTGGACTTATATCTTTATTACTTTTATGATTCTATTCAGTTTCTAGTGCATTTAGATCAACAAGATTTAGGTGTCGTTGCTTGGGATCCATTAGAATTAAGAATATATTAAATCATTATTGAACTATTAAATTTCACTTGTTTGGTTGTTTTTGTGCATCACAGGTTATATGTTGGCATATTCCAAGCATCACAAGTCAAGACAATCCTTTGATTACCATTGATAATATGAACCACCCCAAGTTTGTTGACAACACAACTATCATTCAGCCAATTGTTACAACTGCAACACATACTTTTGTCTTTAATTTCACAAGGCCAAACTGTGAGAATGCTTTCAAGGCTATAGTCAAACAAACAATTAGAGGAAATGTTTATCTAAAAGAATCCATGATAGGACTAGAACAAAATACATGCTAGTAGAAGGGTAGATCACATGAAGACCCACAAAGGCTCCCATAAGAGTTTGTCAAGTTGAATAAAGCTTTAACTACAAGAATGTATTCAAGGATTTAAATTGATACACTTTCCCCTTCTCTATTATTGGAACCTAAAAATTAATTATGATATGAATCTATTGAATAGATTAATTCTTGGCATGCTTTGTCTAAAAAGTTAGTCCCAAAGTTTTTCTCATCTAGGAGAATAAATGAGCTTGGACGTAGGATATCGATTTTGTGTAGAAAGGTGATAAATCTATTCCACTTTCTTGGGAATGATATAGAGGATATTTGCAAAATTGTCCATGTCATTTGAAACCCAATAAGAACATTTAGCCTAATTTAATAAAAGAATTGAGTCCAAACTCAAAATCACTTTTTGATGCTACATATCATGTTAAAATTTTATTCCAAGAGTTATCTTGAGATTGAGGATTTACTTAACCTTATGTATATAGGGAATGGAGACTATGAGGAACCCAACAAGATATTTACTTCGATGACTAAAAGATGCTTGATAAACTAGAACAGGATTATATATCAGTTATAAGAGCATGTTTGATCAGTTGTGCACCCCTGTGAAGTAGAGTTTCATTGCACCAAGAATAATTCAGGTGTAACAAGTACAACAGTTTTAAAAAGCTACTTGACTTTAGAAAAAGTATAGTGAAAATAATGTTTATTCATATTGTTCTCTAATTCCTGAATCCATCTACTCTATGGGGAATCATAATCGTAGCTAATAATATCACTAGAACAAATTTTACTTTAATTTAAGAAATTACCCAAACTTATATGGAGATAGAAACCTAAATGGATAGAGGGAACAATATATGTAGCAAGATATTTAGGTGAATAACTCCTTGGAAGAAACATTAAAGTAGTTCAAAATTGAGAGGCAGTCTTAAAAGACTTAGGCACAGATAAATATTGAAACATAGAAACCTATCACTGACCTAGAACATCATATAGGGCAATTTTCCACCACACTTCTTAATAGACTTCAGAGTACTTTTCCTAGTAAAATAGGGAAGCCCAAGTAGGTGGTGTTAATCATCTCACGGAATGACTAAAGAGTTTCCAAATTAAAAAGAACCATAATTGTTTATCTGGGTGGGATCACTTTAAGCATCTATTTTCTATTTCATAAATATAAGTATCCAATCCATAGCCTAAATCTGCACAAGAAGAGGAGATAAAGAAAAAGATTGTGAAGTAGCCTAAGATTTTAGTTGAAGGACCTCCACCACCATTTCTTAAAATATCATAGAAATACAATAATGATGCCAACTTTAGAATGTTCTTGATACTTGTAAGAACCTTTACATAAATATCCCACTAATTAATGCTTTGAGGGATATAATGAAATAAGCTAAGTTCCAAAGAGATAAAATGACATGTATGAGATATGGGCTATAATTTTAGGAAGTTGCACTGATTAAGAAGTGCAATTTACAAGTCTTCATCAAGCTCCATCAAAAGATTAAAGATCTTGGAAGTTTTATCCTCTCTATAAAAATTTATGAGATTGATGTAAGGCATGTATTATGTGAATTGGATTAAGTAAAAATTTAATGTACCTATCCATGTTCAATGCACTTGTCTTGGAAGAGTGACACCCCACCATCATTCATGTACAACCAAGAGTTAATTACATGTTTATATCAATAGAATAATTAAGGATATGCTCATAAATATTGATAAGTTCATAAGACCTATTGCCTTTATCATTCTTGACTTTAAGGGTAACGAATAGGTATCAATAATATAAGAGGGCATTCTTATCCACCAAAATGTAGTCACTAATGTGTGAGAAGGTGACATAAAAATAAGGTGCATGATAAAAAGATGGCCTTCAAAGAAATAAGACAATCTCTACTTTCTCAGACTATAGAGACTTGTGTATGACATAGAGGTGGTTAAAAACTAGTGTTGGGTGGAAAAAATGGAGTATTTCAAACTTGAAGAATTACCACTGATTTATTAGAGCGCCAAAAAGGAAAATTTCTCAATGTGATGTAAAATAATAAGCGAGTTAAATGGACCATACATGAGCTAGAAAGAGTTGAATATGTAAGAAATGAATAAGTACTAATGGGGGTAATACCCCATGAGTGAATAAGAAATGAAATCTTAATCATAAAGAGAGGAAACATTTAAGAGCTTCCTATATTAAGAAATGTGTTGTGCACAACATTAAATCAGGCGCTAATTTTGAGAAGACATAATTTTCAATAGTGCATTTTTTTACTTTAGGTCACCTTTCTTCTTGTTTTTATTTATGAAGATTTGGAGAACTTTGAGAATTTAAATTTGAATCTAAAGAGCATGTTTGGAAAATATGTGTGGTTTTATGCAAACCTTGAAGGATATTATGAATAAACATGCTTCTACCTAAGCCCTAAAAAGCCTCAGATAGTATCTGCAACCCATTTTTTTATCTTATATATTTCTTTGGGGCAAATCATAACTTTAAGTATACGGTGGGATATCTCTCCATATGCGTTGTAGGTGACACATTCCACAATGTTATTCATTGAAAAGTTTGAAAGAAAATACAAAAAGCATAAAAATTGTAAAATATGTTTCTTCTATTCTTTAGCTATAATACATTTTGCTATAGTTCTTAGTTGAGGCATATGGTCCTCAAATCTGGCTTTTTATTTTTCATCTTTTTTTAGGAGAATTTTTTCAAATCGACTATTTTTTAAATTAGAGCAGTCATAGTTTTACTACTAGGTAGAAATACATCTCTGGATGATGGATGGTTGATGACTTTCTTGATGTATGTTAGTCATTAAGATATTTTGAATTTTAGATTCTGAAGTTAGGTGTTGTAAATAACCAAATGATGCATATTTAGGTTTTAGCAGAAAAATCATGATGTGAAAAGTGAATGACTTTTTTTGAGATACCTAAGCTCTTTTACTTGCCTCTTGTATGATTATTGAATCAACTTTTTTCTCTTTTTCTTGTTTCCTAATTAAAGGTCTATATGGATCCACCTTGAGTAAAATATGAGCCATGTGTGTTCGATATTTATTGACATTTCATGCTTTCATATTGATGTCTAAAAATATTTCTAGTGTATTTGCAAAATTAAATGAAGAATATTGAGTTTCTAAAATTATATATGCATTTATTTGTGTACCCATATTCTTAAACATCTCATTAGCGATCCACAAGTGATATCACTAGTTATTCCATTGAGTCGTAATCCTATTATTTTGATATCCAAATATGAAGATTAACCCTTTTTTCCAAGTTAATCTTGAATTTGGTCCAAAACTCTTAAATACTTTGATTGATAAATTAAGATTTTGGAAACTTTGGGAATCAAAAATCCAATATAGTAAAGTTGGAAGCCCTTAGAAAAGCCTAAGGGTGAAAGTGTAGAAAGATTCACATACACTTAGTAGGGAACAATAAAGAAATTAAGAAAAAAAGATAGTTTGATTGCCTTTCTAATGGTTTATGAACTTACATAAAGACATGGGTGAACAAAGTATAGCTAGGGTTAAAAAGAGTGTAAGAAAGATTTAGTTCATTAAGAAAGGTGCCAAAATAATGAAAAAGGTGATGTATTAAAGTGCTTATAGAAGATAGTCATTATTTTATTCAAAATAATTTTAGTCCTCCTCTTATCTTACATTATAATCCTAAAAGACCTACTTGATCT
Organism: Capsicum annuum; assembly: GCF_002878395.1. Lineage (NCBI taxonomy): Eukaryota > Viridiplantae > Streptophyta > Magnoliopsida > Solanales > Solanaceae > Capsicum > Capsicum annuum. The sequence continues at coordinate 69,178 of NW_025889285.1, forward strand.
TAAATTTGGTGCCCTTATATTAGTAGAATAGTAAAATTAAAGGCAAGCCTATGATTCATCATGTTTTTCCTATGAAATTCTTTCTGATAATGGGTGCAATCTTATTCTTTTGTCCATGTATGTGATATCATGTATCGTTGTGAGTGAATATTGGTAACTCCTTTGTTGTGAGGTTATAAGGTTGACAAATGATAGATGAAGTCTTTAATCTTTTGATTTCGTTATTTATGATTATTTACAAATATTGTGAAGTCAGTTCTTTATTCAATGAGGTCTTGAAGTATTGTCGTAAATATTTAGTTGTTTCAAATGAATGAAGCACGTGTAATAAAGACTTGGCATATATTTGTGATGGTTTTAATTGCATTAGCTGGAGTAGATCTATTTAGTTGGTGTATCTTGTAGTTAGAATCTAGGCCAAGAGTGTATAACTTACTGGAGGATTAGAAAGGTTTGTGTATGGATGTGAGACTAAAAGTCATGATAATTTGCTATCATTTGCCTGACATTTGAACCTTTTTACGTAATGTATTGAGGATATTTGATATAAATAGAAATTATATTGGTATTATGATATGTAGCATGGAGATTGAAAGAGTTCGAGTATAAAATGGATAGAATTTAGGCTTTGAAGTCTAAGTAGAAGCAAAGCTATGAGGAATATATGACCTTTGATGTACGAGTAGAATCCAAAGCACATTAATCTAGAACAAGACAAAATATGCAAGACCAATATGGAAGGCTTAATGGGACGAAGAAATAGTCAAAGAAAAATTACAATAAGGAAAAGCATTGGGAATTGCTCAAGTACACTAGTCATCCCCCAAACATGACCAGTAAACACACACTCAATTTTCTTGAGGCATCACCTCAAGCCAACTTTGGGTTGGGTTGGGTATTGCCTGATCCAAAATTTTAAGTGAAATTATGGCTGAGACCTTTTGAATATAAATATATATATATATATATATATATACATACACACACACACATATATATATATATTTATAGTCAGAGAGAAGAGGAAGAATGACTCATTATAAGGTTTTACTTTATTTTTGAATCTTTAATTATTACAACATTAGTTCTTCATGAATTTGATGGCTTCTAATCAATTCATGAGTAGGTAAACTCATAGTATCAAGGTTTTAGTAAATATGATAGTTGACATTTTATTATTATATTGTTTAATATTGATTTTCATTATCGGGTAATTTATCTTCTCTTATTCTTAATTGTTTTATTGAATGATCACCTATCAAATACTATCTATTCTTCATATATTGAGCTAGCAATAGGAAATATAAGTATGTAACAAGAGAAGATATATATTGATTGTGAAACTTCTAGGGAAAAGGAAATCATTCAACAACGAGGATAATAATACACACATTATCCTTGACTAAATGATAACAAAGATAAATCACATACACTTTATTATCAACCTATTACCATAAGAATATTGAAATTGTGCATAGTCGAGTAGGATTTGAGTTGTTTGCATAATGTTTAATACAACTAAAATAAACCAACAACCAGTAACCCAAGAAATAAAAAAAATACACAGTTTGATAACTCAACTGCATTCAACAATTTTTTAATAAAATTTTTTTAGTTCTGTAGTATGTTTTTATGTGACATGATGTTATTTTTTTTAATTGTAGTAATATTAGGGTGTGTAGATGAAAGTTAGAGTTTTGATATAAAAAGAAATAAGCGTTATATCGTGAAAGAAAATGATGGATCTTGGAACCAATTCATTGACCTTTCTGTTACTCATGGAATAGGGCAACAAGTTGGTTTCAAGTTAACGATTCATTTGATTTCCTATGAAAAAAATGACAAATCATCCTATTATTCATAGAAGAGGTTATCCAAAGGCACAATTTTGACTTTATTATATGGGTCTTTTGTCATACTGTGAATCCATTTCAAGATTATCCCATCACTCATCCTCCAAGGTTTTGTGAAAAAATATTTTTGGTCTGAAACCACGATTCAAATAGAAGAATAATCAAAGTTTTCAAATCTCATGGAATATAATATGATTACTTGCAAGTTCTAGACCTAAAAAGGGGAAAATGATAGTTAACCTCCAACTTCCGTGGATCGTAGATCTGAATGACGGTCAATAGAGTACTAATATGGATTTGTATTTGTTATTTAATGGATTTTTCTAGGACTAGTAATTTACTTAAGTTTTATTTTGAGGTATGTATTAAAACTAACAATTTGAAAAGAGAAGCGATATTGTTGACTTGTTCTTTGTTGTTTGAGTTTGTTCTATGGGATTTGGTCATTGTTTTGCTAAAACAATTCAAGTTTCATTATTGTTCTTTTGTAACTTATTACTATGACACTTCTTCGTCTTTTAATACATTAAAACTTTCGTATATAAACAACAAAACTAGATTATGGAAATCATGATGGAATAACAAAATAAGTCAAAGATAATAGAGATTATTTTTGCATTGCTAAACTTTCAATTTGATTGCTCTCTAGCAATTGCAGATGTTAGAAGTCGTCAAATATTTTATCTAGCTTGAAAACAGAGGTAGAGATATGGAAAATAGATTAACAATAAAAATTTGAGATTTCAAACTCTAATCTGCTTTTGTAATGTCCCAATAGTACACCCTGGGCGTCTGTAATACCCCAAAAAAAATTTCGTTGAATTTTTGTGCGTAAATGTATTGGGTTCAATCTTCTAGAATGAATTATAAATTTTTCATATGGAATGTCTTATATTATGACCCACCATTGCATGGAGTATCGAATAAGCTTTCCAATGATAAATGGATCATCCAAAATGGACACCCGAGCGACGAGTTATGAACATTCTGATCGAACAGTGAATAGTAGTGAATAGTAAAATGTGCAGGAAAAAGTACTGAGGCCTGGAGTATTTTTGCTCAAAATTTAAATGATCATAACTCCTTGTACATAATGATCTGGATGATTTATTATTTATCAACGGAAAGCTTTGCGAGTCCTCTTTCTAATGAAATTGGTTTCATCCAATTTGTCTATCGGAGCAAAAAGTTATGGCCGATCTACTTCAGGCTATCAAAAGCAAATTTTTGGGTCAAATCCAAATGAGCATAACTCCTCGTACACAATGGTATGGATGACATACTATTTATAAATGGATAGATATGAGAGTTCTCTTTCTAATGAAATTGGTTTCATCCAATTTGGATATCGGACTAAAACGTTATAGTTGATCTACTTCAGACTATCAAAAAAGTCCACCAAAGGACAGATTTGAGAATTATTTGATTTTTAGGGACGTTTTGGTCATTTTTCCCTCACCCAAAATCCATCCAAACCCTATATTAAAGTCTATTAGAAGCCTTATATGTTACATTTCATCAAATTCCCTCAAAAAGAAAACCCTAAGCTCCTATATCCAACTTCAAGAACCTCCAAAATTCACCATTAATTCTGCAAATTTATTCAAGATTCCAAGTTCCTAGTTCAAGAACTTCAAGAACCTCCAAAGTTTACCATTAATTCTTCAAATTTACTCAAGACTCCAAGTTTCTAGTTCAAGAACTCCAAGAACCATCATTCAAAGGCATGATTAACATCTCAAAAATGAGTATCGATCTAAAGTTCATCATTCAAGGTATGCGGGATTTTTCAACAAGAACTCCCTTTCGTTCTTATGCCCAAAAGTAATTTCCTTTACAAAGGCATGATTGCTATTTGATTTTTACAAATTTGAAGCATGAACCCATATCTTATGATTATTATTATTAAATCTTAATGTTTATGATATTGAAAGATGAATTTACATTTGTGGAGATATAAAGCATAAATCTTGAATGATATTTATCATGATTTTGATATTTGGGTTGTGAATCCCCATTGAAAATTTTGTTTTTTTAGGAAGTGTATGTTATAAGCATGTTGATGTTGAATATTTGAGATATTTTGAATGATTTGATCTTTTGGTCTTAATAGAGTTGTTTTGAACTCGAGTGTGAAAGAAATCCACAACGTGGTTGATTTTGATAGATGGGAAGCATGATGACTCCCGATGTATATTTATATATTACTAAAATTATTTTTTTATGGATTGTCTTTGAAATAATCTGAGCTAAGTCTTGGAGAAATCTTTAGCACCAGTGGGAGGTATAAAGCAACCTTACTTCCTTAGAACTATGTGCCCCCATAGGAGTGAACCTGAGGCTAATTTATATAGTGATCACTAGTTTGTGTGGATTTGATATCGATAGTCCTACTCCGATGAAAAGGATAGGACGTCTCTCCCCAATATGGGTTGTACGTTGGACTCCATGTAGCTCACATGGTTTATGTCGGTTATAGGATCTCCCAGTGTGTGTGTGTTTCCTTGTGTCTATGGTGAATGGTGAAGTGATTTGAAAGTTATTCTTTCGAAAGATTTAAATGATATTTACATTATGAGAATTGATATTCTTGATGAACTGAAAGTGATTGACAAATTATATGATGACTCACATGTGTTATTGTACTTTTTTCATCCTTTCATGATTATGATGATTTTCTTCGGGCTAGGTGAGTCTTTCATACATCCTGCATATTTCGTATAAATACTTATGATGCTGATGTTTATACAACTACATACACCTCCATATACTCGGTTCTTTTCCATAGTACTGACCCACATCTTCGAATGTGGGCTGTATTTTTTTGGAATGTAGGTTCAGCTGCTCAGTTCCAAGTTTGACAGTGATTCTTTGGGCATGCTGTTCTACATCCTCTATTGTGGTGATTCCTCATGTTCTGAGGATGTGATGTTTGATGTTGGTTTCACAGAATTATTTGCATTTGATAAGTGAGTATGAGTCAGTTGGGGCATATCTCAATGGCTTGCTGGTTTTATTGATTTTCTTAGAGGCTTGTAAGTCTAGTATAGATGTTGATAATTGACTAATAAGTTGTATTTTGTTATCTTTCTAAAATTCTTTTATACTTGGACGATGATTACTCTGTTGATATTTTAGGGGTTATTTATAGAAACCCTATTGATTTGTGTAAAACTGAATGAAAATGGCTCAAAGGGTTATCTTGGGGCTACTCGTAGCCTCAAGCACCGTGTGATGCTCTGGGACACGTTTTATAGGACATTACAAACTTGGTATCAGATCCTAAGGTTTTAAGGTGTCCTAAGGGGTCTGACAAGCCACGTTAAGTAGAGTCTTGATCATCGGTGTGTAGCGTGCCATATCTATGAGCAAGAGGCTACAAGACATTTTAGGAAAAAGTGTGATTCTTTCTTTCAGATGTCTATCATTCATAAAGTGTCTCTCTCTGCTACTAATTTGTCCTCTTCTCTTTCAAAAATATGCCTCCACATCCAGCGACAAGAAATAATGATGGTCAGTAACCTCAACCCGCTGACCCATTGAATAAAAACATATCTCATGCTGAATTTTGGGCAACCTTTCAGTCGCTGGCCTAAGCTGTTAATACAAATATTCAGGCTAACCCAGCCCTATCTCCACAGCAGCAGAGAGGTGATTCAGCTACTTTCAGGATCCGTGACTTCATACAGATGAATTTGCCAGAATTCTATGGGTCCAAGTCTAATGAGGATCCACAGTTGGTTTTAGAGGAGGTGAGGAAGATTACTAAGGTGATGCATGTATCTGAGGAACATAGTGTGGAGTTGGCTATGTATAGGTTGAAAGACCTTGCTTATGGATGGGTTGTTGCTTGGAGGAAAGGTAGAGGTGAGGGAGTAGTCCCTACGACTTGGCAAGAGTTCCAGGATGCATCCTGGTTAAGTTTTTCCCTTTAGAGATGAGATAGGCGAAGGTGGAATAGTTTATGAACCTACGGCAGGGCTCTATGACTTTTAGGGAGTACTGTCTAAAGTTCAATTAGTTGGCTAAGTATGCTCCTAACTTAGTGGCTGATAATCGGTCTAGTATAAGTAAGTTGGTGACTAGAGTGTCTAGTTATGTGGTTAAGGAATGTAGGTCTGCTATGCTAAATAGTAAGATGAATCTTTCTAGGCTGATGACTCATGCACAACAGATTGAGGTAGAAAAGATTATTGAGAGAGATAGAATGAGAGGGAATAAGAGAGCTAGGTCCAAGCAGCACAAAGAGGGTTAGACTAGATCACAGCAAGGGAGTCTCCCTTAGTATCAGGATCGTTCGCCTATGCCAGCACCGTCATCTGTTAGTGCTTTCGTGCCTAGAGGTAGGTAGGAGAAACGTAAAAGGTCATATGCATCCAGGTCCTAGTACAGTGCTAGAAGTAAGCCAAATCATCCCCTGTGTTCTAAGTGTGGTAGAGCTCATTTGGGTGAGTGTTGGGGTGAGAAGAGGGGTTATTTCTGGTGTGGTGACATGGGTCATAGATAGGAGATTGTTCACAGGATGGACAAGGGCATTGTGACTATCGCCCTTAAACCCAGACTCAGACTGTTAGTGCTCCAGTTACAGAAACTCGCGTAGCCCTAGCTCAAGGCGCCTCTTCTAGCAATGCTGGCCGGCAATGCCAGAATAGATTCTATGCTTTACCATCCTGCCAGGAATAGGAGAACTCTCCCGATGTTGTTACTGGTATGCTTCATATATTTCAGTTTGATGTGTATGCTTTGTTGGATCCTGGATCCAGTTTCTCATATGCTACACCTTTGATTGCTGTGAATTTTAAAATGAGTCCTGAGATTATTCCTGAGCCTATCCTAGTTTGTACCCCAGTGGGTGATTTGATTGTTGCCCAGAAAGTGTATAATAGGTATTCTGTTACCGTTCTTCATAGAGTCTTGTTGGCTGATCTTATTGAGTTAGACATGGTAGATTTTGATGTGATTCTGGGTATGGAATAGTTGTATTCTTCTTATCCTCTATTGATTGTCAAACTCGAGTGGTCAAGTTTTAGTTCCTGGGTGCATCCGTGTTTGAGTGGTCTGGGAATTCTATGTCACCCAAGAGTCATTTTATCTGTTACCTCAAAGCTAGAAAGCTTATTTCCAAGGGCTGTATTTACGTTTGGTTAAAGTCAAAGACACTAAGTCTGAGACTCTAATTGTTCAGTCTGTTAACATCGTCAATGAGTTTTCTAATGTCTTTTCGGATGATCTCCCAGGGATACCTCCTGATAGAGAGATAGAGTTCGGAATGATCTTCTTCCCGATACTCCGCCCATTTCTATTCTTCCTTATCGTATGGCCTTTGCAGAACTTAAGGAGATAATAGAGCAACTCGGAGATCTACTAAATAAGGGTTTTATAAGGCCTAGTATTTCTCCTTAGGGTGCTCCTGTGTTGTTTGTAAGAAAGAAAGATGGCACTTTGCGTATGTGCATTGATTACTGCCAACTGAATAAAGTCACCGTAAAAAATAAGTACCGCCTTCTGAGAATAGATGATTTGTTTGACCAATTGCAAGGTGCAAGTTATTTCTCAAAGATAGACCTTTGTTCTGACTATCATCAACTCAAAGTTAGTGAGTGTGACATCTCGAAAACCGCTTTTCAAACTTATTATGGCCATTTTGAGTTTTTTGTTATGTTTTTCAGGTTAACTAATGCCCCAGTAGCTTTCATGGACCTCATGAATCAAGTGTTCAGACCATATCTGGATATGTTTGTCATAGTGTTCATCGATGATATACTAGTGTACTCCCGTAGTGAGGATGAACATTCTGATTATCTATGAACTGTCTTGCAAACCCTTAGAGATCATAAGTTGTTTTCCAAGTTCAGTAAGTGTGAGTTTTGGCTAAGGTCAGTTACTTTTCTGGGTCATATCATTTCTTCCGAGGGTAGTAGAGTTGATCCCCAAAAGACCGAAGCTATTAGAAATTTGCCTAGACCTATTTCTCCAACTCATATCCGATACCGTACCATTTTCTGGTATCAAAGCCATGTTGGCAGATTGTGTACTCAGCATGAGCAGCTAAGTACATAATCTGTCTAGAGCATGGGAAATCTATTTTCATATAAGATGCATATGCCTTTCCTCATCTATGATTATACTTGTAATAAATTGTTTTAATATATCATGTCTTATAATGGGGTTTTATTTTAAGTATGGGGTATTCATCTTCTCTAAAGTGTTTGAAGGAACCGATTAATCTCCGGTCTTAGACGTTGGTCAGCCTGAAAGTGTGGTCTCAGCTAAGGTAAGCGTACGACCCTGTTGGTAGTCCCATCACTAAGATAACACTTAAGATAAGTCTGTTATAAAGCCATTAAGACTTGATTAGATCCCATAAGCCTTTGATGTATTATTATAATTTATTATAGGTTGTATCATAGCTGATAATTGTTTTATGCTTTCTTATGTGAAAATCTTTGCTTTCCCAATCAGTCTCTAGACAGTATTTTCAAAACATGAATTCCAACGTTCACACCAAAAATACTATCAACCTATCTTCTAAAGCAACTCAGATTGCTAATATCGAAAATAATCTTCAAAACTGGAGTATTCCAGAAGAGTCTTTTAATATGATTTATCAAATCAGAAAATTTAGTTTTTTCAAAAAACATAATATTAAGACCTCTGAGTCGACTGTTGCCATCAATAATTCTTTGGAAATTATACAACTTTTAAATGACCTCGACATAGACCGATTTAAACATCAGTTTAATTATATACATATCGGACTTGTTCAGGTGACCATTAAGCCACTTTGTCGACAGGGTTTAGACATCCCTCTCTGTGCTATACTAAGAGATGCTCGTCTATTAAATTTTGACGACTCACTCTTAGGAGTCATTCAAAGTAACCTAGCCGATGGCCCGGTTTAGTTTAATTGTTACCCTAATTTCTCCGTAGACATCAATGATCCTAACATCATGGATGTTTTAACTCTTAATGTTAAAACAAAAAACATGAACAGTAAGGATAATACTAGAGAAATCGTGATAACATACAGAGTATACTATCGACTAATGGGTACAACTCTAGCACCTCAAGCTAGATTCACAAGTCCTAGGGGTGTCACCACCCTCATGGAGGCCAATAAAGACAGAACCAATGTCTTTGTCCCTAAGCCTTTGGTTTGGGATGACGTCATCCATAGTAATGAATGGCACTTTGATGCTATCACCCAACCCATTCGTACCTATCCCAAAAAATCTCAAATACAATGAGTTATCAAGCATCCTGATGGCTCGATTGATTTAAAATTCCTCGGTTTTGACATTCCTTGGAACTCTTTGTTTCGACGCTCTGTCTCGCACCGAGCTTCCACCTCAAAAACCCAAGAGGGAAGCGACGAGAATGATAATAACAAGGGCAAAGTAAGAGGAGTCGACTTCTCTGGCCCCATCCCGAAAGTTTATTATCAGCAATCCACTAGGGTCCATGAGTCCCTAGAACCTGAAAATCCTTATGATCCAGGCAGTCCTACAGCCTCAGATATGGAACCTCCCCCTTCCATATCCCGTCAGAAAATTAGGACTGACCCCAGCCTACTCATCATCAAATCTGATGAAGAATACATACCAGACCTAAAAGCTCTTGAAACCCGCTGGTACCTCCCTAAGGACGCAATAAAGAGGAAATGGTACACCAGTACCTATTCCAAAGAACAACAAAAGGAGTTAGGTCGGCTATGGATAGCCGATATGAAAAGACTCCGATGTTACATAGAATTCTTCCGATCGTTTGAGTTCACCGGCAGAATGGAAAACCAAAATGAATCCCTCAACATTATCATTAACAAATGGTATACCCAGAGTAACAAGATAGTTGAATCCATTACTCCTCCTCTCGAAGGGATAAAAATTCCTCATTCCAATGAAGTCCTCAATGCTTCACCCTTCAAGAAAAAGCATGATTGGCCTCTATCAGCCCCTGTCAATAGAGACCTCAATAGGATAGTTGAACAAAACAACTATACTAATCAAGTCCTTCACACTATCTCCCAGCAAATAAGAGAAACCAAAAACTCAATACTTCCTTTTAGTTCCCCCGCTCCTGAGAAAGGGACTCCAGGTCCTAATCCTATAACCAACCCCATCTTCAAGATTCCTGAATTCCAAAAAGAGAAATTCCCAAATCTCAGTGATGACTTCAAGGTTTCAGGAAAAATCTTGGAACAAATCAACGACAAGCTTTCTAAGTTTAAAATCTCTGAGAAAGCTGAGTCCAGCAACCAGAAAAACTCTCTTTCTAAACTTACCAGTGATCGTTTTTCCACTAAGAAAAACTATTACAAAAAACCTTCTCCTCCAAATGTTCAATTTGAGGAAAATCCCTACCTCTCAACCTTCAACCATGATGGTAGAGGAATAACTGAATGGAATGTTGACGGTTTGGCTGAACACCAAAACTACAACAAACTCCATGAAATGGGCGTTTCAATCACGGCTTACAAAATCAGAGGAGCCACTGATAAAGAAGCAGCTACCATGATCGTATCAGGTTTTACTGGTATGATCAAACACTGGTGGGATAACTACTTCACTGATGACATTAAGAACCTTATTTATGGAGCCACAACCATAGAAACAGTCGTCAAGACTGAAAATGGCCAAGAAGTTCTAGAGCAAGTCGCAAAAGAAGACGCTTGTGCCACTCTTCTATACCACATAGCAAGGAACTTCATAGGAGAACCCGAATTATTCTAGGATAGGAGCTTAGAAATCCTCAACAATCTCACCTGCAAAGACCTAGCAAACTTTAGGTGGTACAAAGATACCTTTTTAGTAAAGGTCATGATCTGACCTGATTGCAATAATGATTTCTGGAAGGAATGATTCATTAGTGGCCTTCCTTCTCTGTTCGAAAAAATGGTTAGAACCAAAATTAAAGACAAATTTGAGGGAAAAATCCCTTATGATATCTTAACCTATGGCCACTTAATCAGTTTCATCACCACCGTAGGGATAGATCTCTGCACTGACCTTAAACTTAAGAAACAACTTAAGAAAGATAGTACTTCCAAATATGGGTTAGGAACCTTCTGCCATGACTAGGGTTTTACCAGTCCTAGCAAAAAGCATAGAAAAAAGTCCTCCAAGCCTCACGAAAGGACCACCTCTAGCAAGAAATCCTTCAAAAGGTAATCTTACAAGCCTAGTAGGAAAACCAAACGGAGGACCTCTAAATCCAGAGATGCTTGTTGGACTTGTGGCAAGACAGGACACAGGTCGAAAGATTGCAAGTCTAACAAGAAGAAGAAAATAAACCAATTAGACCTCTCTGAAGAGACTAGAGCAAGTTTATTTTCTATAATGGAAGATTCGCCTGAGTCTTCTGAATCTTCGAACTCTTACGCCTCGTCCAATGATGACTACATCGATGAAGAATTCATCAACGCCGCTTATGAGACGGATCAATCCCAATCTGGCCAAGAATGCGCCTGTAGCGGAACCTTCTGCACTTGCACTAGAAAAACCATTAATGTCATTTCAGGAAATCCTAAAGAGATCCTGTTTGACATTATAGAACACATCCAAGATGATGAGGCTAGAAATAAATATCTTCTAGAGCTCAAACAATTAATGCTTTCTCATGAAGAAAAACATCCCAAACCCGTTATTCAGCCTTTCAGCATGAAACAGGTTATGTCAAGATTCAACAAACCTGCGGAACCTTCTATTGCTGATCTTAAGGGAGAAATCTCCACCTTAAAGGGTGAGATCAAGAATCTCAAAACCCGTCTTGACCAAGTAGAACTTAACGTTCTTACTGATCAAGTCCTAAAAAGTATTTCTCCCCCAGAAAAGGTTTCTCCGCCAGAGTCACCTAAAACCTTTTTGGTCATCCCTAATGACCATCTCCGAGAACCAGAGCCTAGTTCCTTCCTTGGCTCAGATTCTCCCTCCACGTCCGGCAAAGCTATTACAGACATAAAGGCTTATAGGGAACACATAGCCGTAAAAATCGTTATAAACAAAGACTTTGTTCTTAACAGAGTCGCACTCTTCGATACAGGGGTAGATAGTAACTGTATCGTTAAAGGTCTTGTACCTACAAGGTACCTTCAAAAGAGTACCTCTCATCTTTACTCAGCAACAGGAGAAAAAATGGAATTCCATTATCAACTCCCTAAAGCTCATGTCTGTAACAATGGCATTTGCCTTGTTAATGACTTCGTCATTACCAAAGATATCACAGAAGATATCATTTTTGGGATACCTTTCGTCAACAAGATTCGACCTTACTGGAGTGACTACGATGGAATTCGTACAACTCTTTTAAACCAGACCTTATTTTTCCCTTTATTAAGGCCCCTCTCGCAAGAAGAAAGAAACCTTATTAAAGAGCGAACGGGTTTTTAAAATTAACCGACTTTCTTCCCATATCAATTTTCTTAAACAACATATTCATATCAAGAAAATTGAGCAGTCCTTAAAAACCCCGTAGATGATGACTAAAATATCCAATCTCCACAAAAGTTTTGAAAGTGAAATTTGTTCCGAATTCCCTAATGCTTGTTGGGAACGGAAAAAACACTTGGTTGAACTTCCTTACATTCCAGGGTTTGACGAACAAACCATTCCTACTAAAGACAGACCCATCCAAATGAACCAAGAAATGATGGAAATCTGCAAAAAGAAAATTGACCATCTTCTAAAGAATGGTATTATTAGAATCTCTAACTCTCCCTGGAGTTGTTCTGCCTTTTATTTCAATAACAGTGCAGAAAAGGAGCGCGGCACCCCTAGACTTGTAATAAATTACAAGCCTTTGAATGTGGTGTTAAAATGGATCAGACATCCGATCCCTAACAAAAGGGACCTTTTGAAAAGAACTTTAAAGGCCAACCTTTACAGTAAGTTTGATATGAAGTCAAGATTCTGGCAGATTCAAATAGTTGAAAAGGATAAATACAAAACGACATTCAATGTCCCTTTTGGGCATTATGAATGGAATGTTTTGCCTTTTGGCCTCAAAAATGCTCCATCAGAGTTTCAAAACATTATGAACAATATTTTCAATCCTTATACTTATATGTCGATTGTTTATATTGATGACATGCTTATCTTCTCGGAGAACATTGATTCCCATTTTAAACATTTAAACACTTTCTTCAAAATTGTTAAATTTAATGGTTTGGTTGTTAGTGCCAAAAAGATGAAGCTCTTCCAGATATCAATAAGATTCTTAGGACATGATCTTTATCAAAGTAGCTATAAACCTATTTGTAGAGCCATTGAGTTCTCCTCCAAATTCCCTAATGAAATTACTGATAAAACTCAACTCCAAAGATTTCTAGGAAGTCTTAATTATGTTGCGGATTTTATTCCTAATATTAGGCAGGTCTGTGAACCTCTTTACAAAAGACCAAGAAAACCCCAGTTCCTTGGAGTCCTGATCAAACCAATGCTGTCTTCAAAATCAAAAGCTTAGTCCAGAACCTTCCTTGCTTAGGAATTCCTAACCCTGAAGCCTTCATAATAGTTGAAACCGATGCTTCAGATATAGGGTATGGGGGCATCTTAAAGCAAAAGGTTAATGATAGTTCTCCTGAACAGTTAGTCAGGTTCACATCCAGAATATGGAATTCTGCACAAAAGAATTACAGCACTGTTAAAAAAGAAATTTTATCTATAGTGCTATGTATCACAAAATTTCAAGACGACCTTATTAATAAGGAATTTTTACTTAGGGTAGACTGTAAATCTGCTAAAGAAATTTTGCAAAAAGCTGTTAAAAACCTTGTTTCAAAACAAATATTTGCTGGATGGCAAACTCTCCTATCTAGTTTTGATTTTCAAATTGAATTTATTAAAGGAGAAAATAATTCCCTTCCCGATTTCCTAAAAAGAGAATTTTTACAGGGCCACAATGAGACCCACAACTCTGGGTAAAATCTCAGTCAACAATAACCAACCAGAGCAAACCAAAATGGCTAGACCATTTGATTTACCGCCAGCATCATCAAACCCCTTAAGGCCATCAGTTCCCCAGAGGCCTGAACAGAAATCGGAGTTGCATTCACCATTCCACAACAAGTATGCAGCTTTAGCAGAATTTCCCAAGCTTCCTCCACCAATGCCAACCAGATTGGTAGATCTTAAAACCAACAAACCTTTTGATAAAGGGACATCTTTGAGCTCATCGGTACAGTCAAAACAAAGCTATGCCATGAAGTCTCCAGAAACTTTTGCACAGGCTGTAAATCCAACAGTAGCCAAAGCAACACCTACTCTTTCTATCAAGGAAGAATTCAAATTCATTACCACTCAGGTGATGCCCATTATTGCTTTGGATAAGGAATATAAGGGTTATCCTCTAGAACAGCTTTTTTAACCAATCTACAACGACAAAAATTTTGTGGATATAGAAAGTCCACTTAAAACTAGAAGATATTATGAAGCTATCTTGGTAGATACAGATTCTATTGAGGTTGAGCATTCAATGAACGAGAGGAATCCTGAATATATTGATTACTCTAGGTTCACCATTAAGAGGGTATTAACCCCGTTCAACTGGTTTGCAGATCACCTGCATACCCCTATTGCCCTATCCATGCCACATAGGCCCCAAACCTATAATTGGTACGACTACAAGTCTGCTTGGTTCAATTTTCTCTATGTTAGACTAGGACACACTTGGTTTGGTAAATACTGCCCTGCTATGGTAGAAGCCATTATACCAAGATGTTTTTATGAACGGTGGGTATACTTCGGAGGGATTAAAGAAATCCTTCCTCAACAATTCCTTAACTGTTTTACAGAGTTTTGTTCAAAAGAATGATGTGTAACCCTTCTAGAGCACATCCAAATGGGCAAGTTCTTCATTAAGAAGCGAGTTTCTTATATCATCTCCTAGAATTTTGCCAAAGGAGAACAAGACAGAATTAAATATTTATCTAAAGAAATAAAAGTTAAAGGTTGGACCCCCAAGCCAACAGCTCCAAAAACTCCTGATAAGGGAAAAAGAACAGCATCTTCGACCAATGTCTCACAGAGTAAAAAGGCACTCAAAGAGAAATTAAAAAAGGCTTTGCAAGATATGGAAAGCCAAGAGACCAACGAAGAAGAAGTGCTACAGCTGCTGGAAGAAGCCTCTTCCACAGGAAGTAGCAACAACAATGGGGATATGCTAAACTCCAAAGGGATAGCTAGGGCCTATATGGACCCCTACTAAGAATAGGGAAACGATCCCTTCAAAAGATAGAGGTTCAAAGAACTGGAATTATTTTTTGAAGGGGTCGTTTCCCTATTCTTAGTAGGGGTCCATATAGGCATTATGGACAAATCTCATTGATGACTTCAAGGTTTCAGGAAAAATCTTGGAACAAATCAACGATAAGCTTTGGGAGGCTTGAGAAATTTCTTGAAATTTCTTTGGGAAATTCCTAGAGGTGGTCCTTTTGTGAGGCTTGGAGGACTTCTTTCTATGCTTTTTGCTAGGACTGGTAAAACCATAGTCATGGAAGAAGGTTCCTAACCCATATTTGGAAGTACTATCTTTCTTAAGTTGTTTCTTAAGTATAAGGTCAGTGCAGAGATCTATCCCTATGGTGGTGATGAAACTGATTAAGTCGCCATAGGTTAAGATATCATAAGGGATTTTTCCCTCAAATCTGTCTTTAATTTTGGTTCTAACCTTTTCTGCAAACAGAGAAGGAAGGCCACTAATGAATTGTTCCTTCCAGAAATCATTGTTGCAATCAGGTCGGATCATGACCTTTACTAAAAAGGTATCTTTGTACCACCTAAAGTCTGCTAGGTCTTTGCAGGTGAGATTGTTGAGGATTTCTAAGCTTCTATCCTGGAATAATTTGGGTTCTCCTATGAAGTGCCTTGCCATGTGGTATAGGAGAGTGGCACAAGCGTCTTCTTTTGCGACTTGCTCTAGAACTTCTTTGCCATTTTCAGTCTTGACGACTGTTTCTATGGTTGTGGCTCCATAGATAAGGTTCTTAATGTCATCAGTGAAGTAGTTTTCCCAACAGTGTTTATCATACCAGTAAAACCTGATACGATCATTGTAGCTGCTTCTTTATCAGTGGCTCTTCTGATTTTGTAAGCCGTGATAGAAACGCCCATTTCATGGAGTTTGTTGTAGATTTGGTGTTTAGCCAAACCATCAACATTCCATTCAGTTATTCCTCTACCATCATGGTTGAAGGTTGAGAGGTAGGGATTTTTCTCAAATTGAACATCTGGAGGAGAAGGTTTCTTGTAATAGTTTTTCTTAGTGGAAAAACCATCACTGGCTCCCAAAGAAATTTCTCAAATCCCCAATGACCATCCGTTTTCTCAAATCCCCAATGAACATCAAAACCTTCCAGTGTCAGTCATCCCTGATGACCATCTCCGAGAACCAGAGCCTAGTTCCTTCCCTGGCTCAGATTCTCCCTCCACGTCCGGCAAAGCTATTATAGCCATAAAGGCTTATAGCGAACACATAGCCGTAAAAATCATCATAAACAAAGACTTTGTTCTTAACAGAGTTGCACTCTTCGTTAAAGGTCTTGTACCTACAAGGTACCTTCAAAAGAGTACCTCTCGTCTTTACTCAGCAACGGGAGAAAAAATGGAAATCCATTATCAACTCCCTAAAGCTTATGTCTGTAACAATGGCATTTGCCTTGTTAATGACTTCATCATTACCGAAGATATCACAGAAGATATCATTTTAGGGATACCTTTCATCAACCAGATTTGACCTTACTGGAGTGACTACGATGGAATTCGTACAACTCTTTTAAACCAGACCTTATTTTTCCCTTTATTAAGGCCCCTCTCGCAAGAAGAAGGAAACCTTATTAAAGAGCCAACGGTTTTTAAAATTAACCGACTTTCTTCCCATATCAATTTTCTTAAATAAGATATTCATATCAAGAAAATTGAGCAGTCCTTAAAAACCCCAGAGATGATGACTAAAATATCCAATCTCCACAAAAGTTTTAAAAGTGAAATTTGTTCCGAATTCTCTAATGCTTTTTGGGAACGGAAAAAACACTTGGTTGAACTTCCTTACATTCCAGGGTTTGACGAACAAACCATTCCTAGTAAAGCCAGACCCATTCAAATGAACTAAGAAATGATGGAAATCTGTAAAAAGGTTGGACTTGTGGAAAGACAGGCCACAGGGCAAAAGATTGCAAGTCTAACAAGAAGAAGAAAATAAACCAATTAGACCTATCTGAAGAGACTAGAGCAAGTTTATTTTCTATAATGGAAGATTCGCCTGAGTCTTCTAAATCTTCAGACTCATACGTCTCGTCCAGTGATGACTACAGCGATGAAGAATTCATCAACGCCTCTTATGAGATGGATCAATCCCAATCTGGCCAAGAATGCACCTGTAGCGGAACCTTCTGCACTTGTACTAGAAAAACCGTTAATGTCATTTCAGGAAATCCTAAAGAGATCCTGTTTGACATTATAGAACACATCCAAGATGATGAGGCTAGAAATAAATATCTTCTAGAGCTCAAACGATTAATGCTTTCTCACGAAGAAAAACCACCCAAACCCATTATTCAGCCTTTCAGCATGAAACAGGTTATCTCAAGAGTTGACAAACCTGCGGAACCTTCTATTGCTGATCTTAAGGGAGAAATCTCCACCTTAAAGGGTGAGATCAAGAATCTCAAAACCCGTCTTGACCAAGTAGAACTTAACGTTCTTACTGATCAAGTCCTAAAACGTATTTCTTCCCCAGAAAAGGTTTCTCCGCCAGAGTCACCTAAAACCGGTTGGGTGATAGCATCAAAGTGCCATTCATTACTATGGATGACGTCATGCCAAACCAAAGGCTTAGGGACAAAGACATTGGTTCTGTCTTTATTGGCCTCCATGAGGGTGGTGACCCCCCTAGGACTAGTGAATCTAGCTTGAGGTGCTAGAGTTGTACCAATTAGCCGATAGTATACTTTGTATATTATCGCGATTTCTCTAGTATTATCCTTACTGTTCATGTTTTTTGTTTTAACATTAAGAGTTAAAACATCCATGATGTTAGAATCATTGATGTCTACGGAGAAATTAGGGTAACAATTAAAGTAAACTGGGCCATCGGCTAGGTTACTTTGAATGACTCCTAAGAGTGAGTCATCAAAATTTAATAGACGAGCATCTCTTAGTATAGCACAGACAGGGATGTCTAAACCCTGTCGAAAAAGTGGCTTAATGGCCACCTGAACAAGTCCGATATGTGGATAATTAAACTGATGTTTAAATCGGTCTATGCCGAGGTCATTTAAAAGTTGTATAATTTCCAAAGAATTATTGATGGCAACAGTAGACTTAGAGGTCTTAATATTATGTTTTTTGAAAAAAATAAATTTTTCGATTTGATAAATCGTATTAAAAGACTCTTCTGGAATACTCCAATTTTGAAGATTATTTTTGATATTAGCAATCTGAGTTGCTTTATAAGATAGGTTGATAGTATTTTTGGTGTGAACGTTGGAATTCATGTTTTGAAAATACTGTCTAGAGACTGACTAGGAAAGCAAAGATTTTCACATAAGAAAGCATAAAACAATTATCAGCTATGATACAACCTATAATAAATTATAATAATACATCAAAGGCTTATGGGATCTAATCAAGTCTTAATGGCTTTATAACAGACTTATCTTAAGTGTTATCTTAGTGACGGGACTACCAACAGGGTCGTACGCTTACCTTAGCTAAGACCACACTTTCAGGCTGACCAACGTCTATGACCGGAGATTAATCGGTTCCTTCAAATACTTTAGAGAATATGAATACCCCATACTTAAAAGAAAACCCCATTATAAGACATGATATATTAAAACAATTTATTACAAGTATAATCATAGATGAGTAAAGGCATATGCATCTTATATGAAAATAGATTTCCCATGCTCTAGACAGATTATGTACTTAGCTGCTCATGCTGAGTACATAATCTGCCAACATGGCTTTGATACCAGAAAATGGATCGTGAAAACAATCTTTAAGAATGTATAAAGAAACAATAGAGTCAGAGTAAAAAACTTACAAATTTATTCAAACTTCAATGAAAACATTACAAAAGTGATTACAAGAGATTGGGCAGGAGAGAATTTCTAGTGTGGGTAAATTATCTGATTCCTTCTTCTATATTACAATTCGTCTTATATAGACAAGAGAAAATAAAGATTATACATCTGGAGTGTACACTTGTAGGGCTATGATTTAGCCTTTTGAAAAGTAGATTCCTTTAGCTTTTCTTGAAAGCTGTCCTGAGTGGAATGCTTTTTCTTTTGAAAAGCAGATGAAAGATGTCCTCAGAGTGGAATGCTTTTTGAAAAGTAGATTCCTTTCTGAGTGGAATGCTTTTTGTAAAGCTGATTGACTACCTTTTAGAAAAGCATCTGGTCCTACGGATTCCTATTAGGAATAGTAGAATGCCTCTTCAAAAAATAATTCCAGTTCTTTGAACCTTTATCTTTTGAAGGGGTCGTTTCCCTATTCTTAGTAGGGGTCCATATAGGCCCTAGCTATCCCTTTGGGTTTTAGCATATCCCCATTGTTGTCGCTACTTCCTGTGGAGGAGGCTTCTTCCAGTATCTGTAGCACTTCTTCTTCGTTGGTCTCTTGGCTTTCCATATCTTGCAAAGCCTTTTTTAATTTCTCTTTGAGTGCCTTTTTACTCTATGAGACATTGGTCGAAGATGCTGTTGTTTTTCCCTTATAAGGAGTTTTTGGAGCTGTTGGCTTGGGGGTCCAACCTTTAACTTTTATTTCTTTAGATAAATATTTAATTCTGTCTTGTTCTCCTTTGGCGAAATTCCAGGAGATGATATAAGAAACTCGCTTCTTAATGAAGAACTTACACATTTAGATGTGCTCTAGAAGGGTTACACATCTTTCTTTTGAACAAAACTCTGTAAAACGGTTAAGGAATTGTTGAGGAAGGATTTCTTTAATCGCTCTGAAGTATACCCACTATTCGTAAAACCATCTTGGTATAATGACTTCTACTATAGCAGGGCAGTATTTAACAAACCAAGTGTGTCCTGGTCTAACATAGAGAAAATTGAACCAAGCAGACTTGTAGTCGTACCAATTGTAGGTTTGGGGCCTATGTGGCATGGATAGGGCAATAGGGGTATGTAGGTGATCTGCAAACCAGTTGAATGGGGTTAATACCCTCTTAATGGTGAACCTAGAGTAATCAATATATTCGGGATTCCTCTCGTTCATTGAATGCTCAACCTCGATAGATCTGTATCTACCAAGATGGCTTCATAATATCTTCTGGTTTTAAGTGGACTTTCTGTATCCACAAAATTTTTGTCATTGTAGACTGGTTTAATAAGCTGTTTTAGAGGATAACCCTCATATTCCTTATCCAAAGCAAGAATGGGTATCACCTGAGTGGTAATGAATTTGAATTCTTCCTTGATAGGAGGAGTAGGTGTTTCTTTGGCTACTGCTGGATTTACAGCCTATGCAAAAGTTTTTGGAGACTTCATGGCATAGCTTTGTTTTGACTGTACCGATGAGCTCGAAGATGTCCCTTTATCAAAAGGTTTGTTGGTTTTAAGATCTACCAATCTGGTTGGCATTGGTGGAGGAATCTTGGGAAATTCTGGTAAAGTTGCATACTTATTGTGGAACGGTGAATGCAGCAACGATTTCAGTTCAGGCATCTGGGGAACTGATGGCCTCAAGGGGTTTAATGATGCTGGCAGTAAATCAAATGGTCTAGCCAATTTGGTTTTCTCTGGTTGGTTATTGTTGACTGAGATTTTACCCAGAGTTGTGGGTCTCATTGTGGCCCTGTAAAAATTCTCTTGTTAGGAAATCGGGAAGGGAATTATTTTCTCCTTTAATAAATTTAATTTTAAAATCAAAGCTAGATAGGAGAGCTTGCCATCTAGCAAATATTTGTTTTGAAACAAGGTTTTCAACATCTTTTTGCAAAATTTCTTTAGCAGATTTACAGTCTACCCTAAGTAAAAATTCCTTATTAACAAGATCGTCAGGGGGAGGTTCCATATCTGAGGCTGTAGGATTCTGGCAGATTCAAATAGCTGAAAAGGATAAATACAAAGCGGCATTCAATGTCCCTTTTGGGCATTATGAATGGAATGTTTTGCCTTTTGGCCTCAAAAACGCTCCATCAAAGTTTCAAAACATTATGAACAATATTTTCAATCCTTATACTTATATGTCGATTGTTTATATTGATGACGTGCTTATCTTCTCGGAGAACATTGACTCTCATTTTAAACATTTAAACACTTTCTTGAAAATTGTTAAATTTAATGGTTTGGTTGTTAGTGCCCAAAAGATAAAGCTCTTCCAGATATCAATAAGATTCTTAGGACATGATCTATATCAAGGTAGCTATAAACCTATTTGTAGAGCCATTGAGTTCTCCTCCAAATTCCTTAATGAAATTACTGATAAAACTCAACTCCAAAGATTTCTAGGAAGTCCCAATTATGTTGCGGATTTTATTCCTAATAATAGGCAGGTATGTGAACCTCTTTACAAAAGACTCAAGAAAACCCCAGTTCCTTGGAGTCCTGATCAAACCAATGTTGCCATCAAAATCAAAAGCTTAGTCCAGAACCTTCCTTGCTTAGAAATTCCTAACCTTGAAGCCTTCATGATAGTTGAAACCAATGCTTCAGATATAAGATATGGGGGCATCTTGAAGCAAAAGGTTAATGATAGTTCTCTTGAACAGTTAGTCAGGTTCATATCCGGAATATGGAATTCTGCACAAAAGAATTACAGCACTGTTAAAAAAGAAATTTTATCTATAGTGCTATGTATCACAAAATTTCAAGACGACCTGGTATCCGTAGACCAGGATATCAGTGAACAACTGGTATTGCTCTACAACTATAGTCCTTTTATCCCAGTGCTATAGTCTTCTAAAATTGACTATAGCACTGGGATAAAAGCCCTCGAATGAACAACTTAGCATAGTCCTTAGCAGTGAAAGATGTATGCACTGGCAAGAAATGCGCGGACTTAGTCAACCTGTCTACAATGACCCAAATCGAATCACGATGATGACGAGAGAGAGGTAAACCGGTCACAAAATCCATGTTCACCTCTTCCCACTTTCAAGTAGGAATGCTAAATTCTTGCATCATACCACCGGGTCTCTGGTGCTCTATCTTCACCTGTTGGCAAGTTGCACACTTTTTTACGAATTTTGCTATATCCTTCTTCATACCATTTAACCAATAGATTTCGTAGAAATCGCGGTACATCTTCGTAGTACTGGGTTGAATAGAATACCTCAAGCCATGCACTTCATCCATAATTCTCTATATGAAATCATCAATTTTAGGCACACACAACCTATTTTGAAGCCTCAATACACCATATCCCCCTTCGGAGAAAACCTCCACCTTTTGGTCTTTAACTGACCTTTCAGTTCGACCAAACGAGAATCCATATCTTGCTTCTTTTTTACCTCTAAAACTAGAGAAGATTCGGAACTACTGTGGACCCAAATATTACCCTCAGCTGAATCAAGCAATCTAACACCCAACATCGCCAAACGATGCACTTTGCGAACTAACTCCTTCTTACCTTTCTGTACAAGCACTACACTACCCATGGACAACTTGCTAGGGGCATCCGCCACTACATTGTCCTTGCCTGAGTGGTACAAC